>NW_013952579.1:214210-216170 GCF_001266775.1 Austrofundulus limnaeus | reverse complement strand
GTGTGTGTGTGTGTGTGTGTGTGTGTGTGTGTGTGTATTTTGGCCCGATCGAAACTATGTGACACAGCAACCTTGTATTTTGTTTAAAAAACTCTTGAAGCACAAAGAGGATGTGTAAGTTAATTCAGTTTGTTTTATGACTGACAGACTCCATGTTTTCACTGTGGGTGAGGAGAAGGCAGCTTCTACCACAGCTACGATCAACAACGCTATGGCTAACTCCTGAATCTCTGCAGGGCGTCTTTACCGAGGTCCTTTTGTACTGAACACTGTGCTGTGAGACATCACACAGTACCAGCAACGTCATACGGTACTTTTTGAACGAATAACAAAATTCAAATGTTGTAGCCATAGTTAAACCGAAAGAGAGCAGCACAAAGATGTTTTAAGACCAAATATTGTACATTTAAACAATTTTACACCAAAATGTTAAATTTCAGCCATTGATAGAAAGGTATTACCCTTGGGGCACAATTTRAATAGTTTATCTGCAAAAAAGGTTGATTTTGGGGTAAGTACCTCTTTAAGGTTTGATCAAAACAGCTATAACTTTAAACCTCCTCAGCCTAAGATAATCTTTGTTTCAAACTTTGGAATGAAAAGCAGCAGGAGATTTACTAGGCCAGTAATTAAATCTCCTAAAAACATTTACGAGATTCAACAGACAGTAACTCAAATAAACATACTCCTATGAAGTGATTATTAAAACTCACTCTTCACTTCACCCCTCATGTCCAAACATGGTCACTTTCTGATTTCAGAAAAGCCAGCAATGCCAGACTCAAGGCTTAAAAATGTTGTTCTAACAACTGATAAAAGCTGAAAGGGAATGATGCCCTCTTTCTATGATAAACACATTTTCAAAGTGTCACATAAAACTAAAAGCATGAATATGGTTTAACTGGTGATCTACAGAAAAATACACTATTTGCTTTATGAACAAAAAAGCAATAACATCTCAATGTTGTGTGCTCACAACATGTTGAAGCAAATTTGTTCAACAAAGTCTGCCAAAGCTTGACGTACAGGCCTTGTGAATGCTCACAGGTGTTTTTACTTATCCTGTCAGATTACACACCTCAGTGCCAGCAAGAAGGAAATACAAAATGAACAAAGACTAATGGGAAATCAAACAGAATAAAATGGGTTGTAGATTGTGCAAAGTGTTCAACTTTAAAGGATTAGTTCAGATAAAGACAGAATCTGTTTAAATGTTATGAACATCTTGCCTGCCTTAGATACTGTAGCTCGTTGAATTATCTCCGTTTGGACAAATTGTATAGTTTTACTGGATTGGTGATCTGACTAAGTATGAGCTAGACTAAAGTGGATTGCTGCTGTTACAAAAAACACTCCATTCTCAAAAACTTCATAGAAGATAATACAACCAACATTTTAAATCAGATTTTGTTCTATTTTGGCATAAATATTACAATATTGTTACTAAATGTGGAGCAGCAGCACTACAGCTAGCTGCTATCATGTTCGCAAATAACCATACATTCTATATAAATAAACACAWAATACAAAACAGAAATGCAGCAGTTTAATGGCTGAAATGGATTTGCATGATAAAAGTCCAACCATTCACTACTTAATTGAGGCATCAAGTTACCGTATTTATTCATGTATAATACGATCTCATGTATAATACGACCCCCGCCCCCCCGTTTTTGAGCTTAAAAAGCATAAAAAAATTAATCCTCAAACTACCTCCAATTTCATACAGACTTCAAGATTTTTCAGCCTTTTCAGTCTTTACACATATCAGTAAAATGATCATTGGACTGTTCATTTTATTTTAACAACATATGTACTAAAAGGTATTTTGACAACAAATATCTATCAGTAAACTGATTTTGAGCTTCATATGAATTCTGGCGTTTTACACATAGTTCACCAGGAGGCGCCAACACAAAACTCAGAGACTTCACATGAGATTTGGGCCATCTTCTGGGGG
>NW_013952579.1:211936-213287 GCF_001266775.1 Austrofundulus limnaeus | reverse complement strand
CAAATATATATCAGCTGTAGCAGCATCATATGAATTCTGGCATTTTACACATAGTTCACCAGGAGGCGCCAACACAAAAGTCAGAGACTTCACATGAGATTTGGGCCATCTTCTGGGGGTAAAGCACATTACTTCCTACTTGCAAGCGCCCCCTCTGGTGGGGAAACTTTTTTCAGGGATGCAAACTTTTTCAGAACACCGGTAGACGGCAGCCATTACAGACGAACACGTGTTTGTTGTTGTTCCAGGAGCGGCCTGGTCACAAGTTAATGTCATTAGTTGGTTATCATTACTAAGCTGCAGGACTGCTTTTTCCCCGCTTTTTTCACATCATGTCGCCTGCTTAGATCTGTTACTAGCCTGGCCCTTGCCTTCTTACGCAGCTCCGCTCAATTCTAGTTTCCCTTCACTGCTCCGTCTGGACTTCTCCCATTGAGATGGATTTCGCTGGCAGATTTTTAGCCGGGCCAATCAGAGAACATAACGTCAATTTTCTGCGCAGTGTTATTTTAGCATACGGCAGTGGAGGAAGTGAAGGACGCCAGTCCGTGTTGATAAGGCTTCCAAATTAAAATAAATTTGTCTGACAAAGCAGCAGCTTTCATTTACAGTCGTCTCGTTCGGCTTGGTATATTCTCCTCTCAGTAGGGTTGTTTACAGCACACACGATTTCCGGTTAGCTTCTTAGCTCAACCTCCGTCACAGCGACATACATCGCAGCCAACTGATCCAACCATTTTAAACTTCAGCAGAGGCCACGCCTCCCGCAAGAAATTGATTCTCTATGCATCAAGTCCAGACTCTTGTACGAAGCAAAGTGAAGGACAGGGTCTGGTTTAAACCAGGCTAATCTGTTACTATCTCGCTCTGAATCAGGACAGCGCATCAGAGATAAGCTCGCTTCATCTGCTTCTTATGACGCGGTCTCATTTCCGGACTCAGGCATTTTGTGAATGAAGCCGATATTTCAGTTAAAATACATAAGTAAAAATATTTATCCGAGTGTACTACCTCCCAGCTTTATGGATAATTTTATGGATTTAATTTAACGTATTATACTTGAATAAATACGGTGGATACACTCACCGGCCACTTTATTAGGTACACCTGTCCAACTGCTCGTTAACACTTAATTTCTAATCAGCCAATCACATGGYGGCAACTCAGTGCATTTAGGCATGTAGAAATGGTCAAGACAATCTCCTGCAGTTCAAACCGAGCATCAGTATGGGGAAGAAAGGTGATTTGAGTGCCTTTGAACGTGGCATGGTTGTTGGTGCCAGGGTCTGAGTATTTCAGAAACTGCTGATCTACTGGGATTTTCACGCACAACCATCTCTAGGGTTTACAG
>NW_013952579.1:190119-211041 GCF_001266775.1 Austrofundulus limnaeus | reverse complement strand
GTGGAACGGGAGATTCACATCATGGATGTGCAGCCGACAAATCTGCGGCAACTGTGTGATGCCACCATGTCAATATGGACCAAAATCTCTGAGGAATGCTTCCAGCACCTTGTTGAATCTATGCCACGAAGAATTGAGGCAGTTCTGAAGGCAAAAGGGGATCCAACCCGTTACTAGCGTGGTGTACCTAATAAAGTGGCCGGTGAGTGTATATAGGCGTTGGAAAACTTATTAGATTACCAAAAAGTCAAATCTGTAAGAACTGGTTCAAAAACACAGCAGAACTGTAGACTGGATAAATCTGTTGGTTTTAACATGTTCATAAAATGGCCAACACAGATTAACTGAATTGTTCAGCTATAAAATGTCCATTTAGGCTTCTGTACAGTGCTAATTTCACAGTTTTCACTTTGTTTACATGATTTAAGACCCCTAAAAGTGGTGGCACCAGGTGAGCAGGATATGACCTCACATGATCACGTGACGGTGTGATGTGACTGTTCACGTCTGTAGGTACAATTCACAAATTGTAAGAAAGTGAACAAGAGTTTGGTGATAAATGATGGAGAAACTAAACTGACAACAAAGAGTTTAGGGGATGGTTTGCTGCTGGATGCACACTGCCTCACAGATAGAAGAATCTGGGGTAACCCTTAATTTGCCACGTAGAAAGGAGAAAGGGACTCGGGGGAGGAAAACATTTCCCAGGACATTTTGTGCTTTGAGAACGAGGGAGGCCATGAGGGAGGGAGGGGGGTATTGTACCAGAATTCCCTAAACGACCAACACTCAGCACCAAGCTGCACACTCTAACACTCATACCATTCCTTTCTATAAATAGCAAAAGCTTTGTCCACATCTTTCATATGGCTGTCAAATTAGATCCAAACCCTCTTCTATCTCCGGGGACGTGGGAGTCTGTACATTGCATGTAAACATAATGCTGTATGCTATGGATTTAAGATTTTTTGACCTAAGGCTGTCTTTACTGCAGCCTCTAAAACCTCCCTCTGTGTGTTTTGTCACTTCATGCCAGAACACAGTTAATGAAGGATTGCACAATCCAGCAAAGTGACCGGGTACAACTCGCTTTGCTCCTTTTCATGCAGACAACCTCGGTTCAAAACAGTTGGGATGTTGTGTAAAATGCTAATAAAAACAGAACTCAAAGATTTGCACATCTCATAAATCTTTTTTATTTTTTGGGTGGGGGGTGCGGGGGTGGGATTTTCAGGCACTTTGTTTAACCCCGGATTTATACTACATGCGTCTCCGCTCCGCTGCGCTGCTTGATTKCAAAATAAAATCCACGTGTATCGTGTGTACACATATGCTTCATGCTACGTTTCCATCTGCTTCCCAAACAGAACAATACATTCTGACAGCATTTGTGTGGAAATATATACATATATTGATTAATATAGCTGCAATTTCGACATTATTCCGACAAATTATTCCACCTAATAGGGCCTTATTTTGTAAATACGGATGTTGTGCTCCTTTCTCTTCCTGTTGGTGCGACGTAATCTTTAAAATTTGACTCCGGCGCAGCTCCTGCGTCTGGCAAAAATAGGATCTGTTCTAATTTTGCCACTCACCGCYGCTCACCACCACCGTGCACAGCCAGTGTAAACACTCTCATTGATTATAATGGGTGTGTTTTTGCTGCGGAGGTCGGACGGGAGCGGAACGCATGTAATGTAAATTGGGGGTAATTCTATACCGCAGTCAAATARCTATGTTACTTTCACTTGTTATGAAAATGCTGTAAATATGTATCAAAAATAAGTGTGACTTCGCATCACAGCCTTGAAATAGGCCACTGTCTCATTAAGATTCTCCTTCCGTTTCTGACACTCCCATTTCAGCATGTCTTCACAACAATGCTTCAGGCAGTTTAGAACCTTTTGTAGATTTTCTGGATTTTGTAGTACTTTCTGGATCCCACGTGGGACCCACAAAGTACTGTTTCTGAATAACCGAAGTGAGTACAGAGCGTCTTACAAGATGTTTCAGCTTGGCAATATTTCTTCCAGTCATCCTCTCGTACACATTTACATCAATGTTAAGCTATGTTTTGCAATGAAATCATGAACATCCAACATTTTTAAGATACGTTTTGCAGTGAAATCATATTAATTTGTAATGAAACATTTCTCCTGCTGTTAGTCTGGTGAAGCTGTGAAGGGGAGGGTGCTGTGTGGGGCAGGAGCTCGGCAGCAGACCGCGCTCCAGGGAGGAGCTAGGTACAAATAGAATTGGGCCATGTTGTTCTGAAATTGCCCTATCTGAATGATTTATATTTCTGTGTGTTTTAAAAAAATGCGATGGAAGATGCCTCGTGACTCACTTGTAGTGACTTCTTTGATCATTTCAGCTGACGCGTGACATCCGCTGACTATGTGCCGGGTCCACAGGGACAGGTCCTTGGTGRTCTCGGCCCGGAAAAGGTGGGTTTCGATGCCGAGGCGCGTGCCGGTGCGAGTAGCGAAGAACAGCTCCGTGCCAGAGCAAGGGGATCCCCGGTCAGGACCAGAGTGGACCAGACTGCATTAAAGCAAAATCATTAAGAAAAGCACAAAACATTCATTAATATTACACACAAAATAACTCATATACTGCTTGATCAAATTTTTATAATTTTAAAAGAATAGTATGACTGAAACAACCCAATTTCAACTCATTGATACAAGTTTCTCTTCACAAGGTGTGTATTTAGGGGACTCACCGTGTTGCTAAAAGTGGAAAGGTGTGTGTGGGGCTCTGCCAGGTCTCCCTGCATCGGGGCAAACTGCTGTACAACAACAGGTCTTTCTCCGTCACCACCACCAGCACTGGCTTCCAACACTGTTTCTCACTCTCCGTCTGAAACACGAAGAGATGAACAATAACATGGCAAAAGCTACTATCATCCACCAATCTGATGAGCAAAGAAGGGCTGTGTAATTCATGGAAACGTGAAAAAAAATCATTTTAAAATTGAATGTGCTCAGAACGCTGTCTTTTTTCTTTTCTTTTTTTGTTTGTTACTGCTGATTAAAATGCTAACCTTATTATGTAATACATCAGTTCAATAATAGCTTTTACCATCATTTATTTGGGAAAGTAATTTATAAATTTCAAGTATGTTCACTCATTCAATAAAACGTTAGAACCTCAGAAGTAATGGTTTGATCTGGATGTAATTAGGTTCACATGCAGACCAGCGATGAGTGTGTACATATGGGCTCCAAAGGGTATAGGTGGTGGCTTAACGACCAAAGTGTTATCAGGCAGTTGCCCGAACATCCAAAAGTCAGTTAAAACAGTACCTGAAGGTCACCAGAGATAAAAGGATGCCTTAGAGACACATTAGACAGTAGTAGCAGCAGTTGACAGAGTTTCAAATGATGAATCTCTCTTTTTTGCAATTAGTACCATTAGTGCCATGTGATGACAGATTTTTGTATGACACTTTTGTACACTATCACTTTCAGGCACGCATGTGAGCCCAATGGTGGAAGGTGGCGTGGAGCAGCTAACGCTATCCCTACAAACTTTTTGAATTACTTGCATAAACTGGAGTATGAGGAAAGACAGAAAATGCAGACTAAGGACATATCATCCAAAYGCAAGTGCAACTGTCATCTATTAAACTGTCATATTAATTGTTAACAGCTTAACGCCACAATTAATCGTGATAAATTTATATGTCAGAATTGTATAACCCTATAACTCATACCTGTGTTACTCCTGACGTCATAGCGTGGAACGACATAAGGTCTGAATTCAGGTCACTTCTGGTAGTGGTTCATGGGACCCTGATGGCACAACGCTACATCAGTTAAAACTGGTTTTTGCGGTAAGTCACATATCTTGACAAAAAGCTTCTGTCCATTATCTCCACTGACACTCGGCCCTGTACATAGCCTCCAGTCAGAACTGTCCTGCAGACCTCAGTGTGATTGGTGGGTGTGTTTGTTTATGCAGAACAATGCCGTGGAGCAGCACGTCCCTCAGCATGACATTTTTTTTAAATGATCCACTGCCAGTTGTTAAATTAGCAAGATGGACAGCTTCGAAGAGCAGCTCATCTGGTCCTATTGAGACGGCCCGAATGTACAACTGATATTCATGCCTTCTTTCCATCTCCGCAGTTGACAAGCGTAAAAAAACGTTTTTGATCCTCTGTCTCCTCACCCAACAAAACTTTTTGCAAAAGCTACAATATATCCAAAACTCAGCTTCCCGCCTTCCCGCTCCCAGGACCACATCACTCCTGTACTTAAAAGTCTCCACTGGTTTCCTGTTCAATACCATATACAAAAGAAAATACTCCTCATCGCATACAAAGCCTTCAAWAATCTTGCAGCCCCTTATCTCACTGACCTCCTTCACCATTATTCTCCTACTCACCACCTCCATTCCTCTGACTCCAACCTCCTGATCAGAACCAAGCACCATATCCTGGGGGTTCGAGCATTTTTCACTGCTGCCCCATCCGTTTGAAACACTCTTTCTCCAAATATCAGGAACTGACTCTTTACCTTTCTTCAGATCGCTACTCAAAACCCACCTATTCAACCTGGCCTACCCACCATAATCCCCTTACCAATTTTTCAATTTTAAATTTTTCCCCATTTTCAATCTTGGTATCAGTGTTGTTGTTTACGTATATGCTTATCCATGTGCTGTGCTACATTAAGAGTGCTGTGAGAGGGCAGATGGAGAAATCATAATTTATCCCCTGCATCATATGTGCCAGAATGTTCATGTCTGAAACGATGTAATCACTGATCCGCTGTCTCACGTCTTCGTCTGTCTGTCTGTTTTCTTCCTCTTTTCTGGGGTTGAGGCAGGGGCAGCAGCCTAAGCAGAGAAACCCAGACTTCCCTCTCCCCAGCCACTTGGACCAGCTCCTCTGGGGGAATCCCAAGGCATTCCTAAGCCAGCCAAGAAACATAGTCCCCCCAGCATGTCCTGGGTCTTCCTCTGGGTCTCCTCCCAGTGGGACGTGTCCGGAACACCTCACCAGGGAGGCATCCTAACCAGATGCCCGAGCCACCTCAACTGGCTCCTCTCGATGTGGAGGAGCAGTGGCTCTACTCTGAGTCCCTCCTGGATGACTGAGCTTCTCACCCTATCTCTAAGGGAGAGCCCAGACACCCTGTGGAGGAAACTCATTTCGGCCGCATGTATCCACGATCTCATTCTTTCGGTCACTAACCAAAGCTCGTGACCATAGATCTCACATCTCACGTCTTGTGGAAGTATAAACCAGCCTTTACTTCTTGAACGTCTTCCCCTGGTATAGTCCATCAACAAGGCAACACTTGTCCACACTTGGCACATGTCTATGGACTGTCTGCATCCTATGGCCAGCAAGATCACCAATCTTTCCCAAATCCAACATCATATGTTAACCCAGCATCAGTTTGACGGATCTTGAAGGTCTCTTACAGTAACTGTGGGTCGACTTGCTGCAGGAGCGAGTAGAACAGCTTCGTTTTTTGCACCAGATCACTTTTTGTATCCATGCTTGAGGAGGTTCCACCTACTTCTGACGTGGAACTATCAGTTTACCCATATTGCCAACTTCAGTATCTGTTTGATGTGATCATTGCTGCAATCCAGTCACATGATGCTTCACACTCCTTTTATTTCCACCACTTTGTCTTTTTCTTGTCAGGGAGTGGATTTCATTCCAGTTCACAGCAGAAATTTTCTTTTTACCATTTGCAACTCAAAATTGGAGGACAGTCTTGCCGAGAACACTTGATAGGTGCCAGACAAGTGAATAATTAAAACAGAACAAATAATTACTCACAACTGAAAGCAATGTTGAGACATTAACTGAGCAGTTTCTCATGGCAGGACACCCATTTTGAAGTTGATTACTTTCCTGCTTCACAATGTGAAGGACATGCGCCCCTTTTTATTTTTCACGAACCACTTAGATCAGAGAGAGGACTGGTGTATGTGTTTGTGTGTGTGTTTATAGAGTGTAAAATATGTTTGCTCCCCCTTCAAAATGTGCTAATATCCACTACTGTGTATGCAACAGGGAATGAGCTATAAATGAGTGTAACTGGATTCAGACACAGGTACACTTATGCATCTGCTTTTCCGTGCCCCCTCACTCACTCATCTGCACAAATGTCTCACTTAAAAAACACACACACACATAAAAATGCACACACACAAGCTCATTTCATATGTGTTTTTTGTGACAATATTCTCATTATAAGAGCTTATCTGCAGTCGAGCCGTGGATTCCTAAGCTGGTCTTTGAAGTTCTACCTCAACCAATCAGGATTCGAGATCCAGAAGGTCGAGGGTCAGCTTTTTAACATAACGAGACTATGTTGCTAAGTAACAGCATTGTACGGCATTTTGAGGATCAAATATTGGCAAATTCACCAGAACTAAATTAGGTAGTTATAGATGTGTGTGTGTGTGTTTGCTAGCCCAGGTCTAATGTATATAAAAGAGTGAAGTGTTTGCTGTGTCTGGGCCTGCATCTGTGTAATTCAGATATGTTTGGCACGCATGTTTAAAGCAGTGGAGGATGATGCCCAAATATGCATGCAACCACAAATATAAGTGCACATAGACAAGCATGGATTAGTTTCTATTTTTATGAAATACTGAAACATATTTCTGACTCCATTTTCTACACGCTCTCTTTACACACACACCATTAACTGAAGCCTGCCTGACATATACACACAGGAAACTCATGAACTGGTAGATTTCTGGTGATGATCGGTGGCTTTAACAAACTGTGACAACAGTTTAACAAACAAATGTGACCCGACACTGCATTTTATGTGGCCCGCAAGARCTTCAAGGATGTATTAGGGTCTTAAAATAAGCTTATGCTGCTATAAAGCCAGCATTGACTAATAACTACATCTCCCATAATGCATGCTGATTATTTTACCCATAAACTGATGGTATCCCAACACTAGGTGGAGGTGCACAGGGTTCAAAAGAAGCCAGTACTCTGGGAAATTCGCCATGTAAAATCTCCATTTTACTGCATTTAAACAGTTGTACTGGGAAGTGGGAATTGTAAGTGGGAAATTCCCACAACGCCCCTCTAGTTCAGAATTCAAGACAGCAGCTTCTTACCACACCTCAACAACGAGTGAAACTCTTCTTTTACTTTTTAATAGGTTTTCTGGATGATTTATTTCACATTTAGTCAGTTGTACATGTAGTACTTTTCAGTGAGGACATGTTAAAACACAGTTTCTATGCAGGAAATACCACATAGAGCTCAGTTATTGTTCGTCAGCGGTGCTCAGCCGGAGCAACAAGATGTGGAACGTGACATTTTGTGTCGTCAGATTTAAACACAAAGCGTTAAAGGTAATTGAAACTGGCCCTTTGAGGGCCACCATAATGCTTATTTTGACCCTCGGTAAAAATGAGTTTGACACCCCTGATCTAAGTGCATATACATAGACAACACAGACAATTACACACGTGGAAATCAACTCAGGAGACCACTAAAGTCACCAAAATGATTATAAAAACTAAAACGTTGTTGTTAAGCAAAAAACTTTGTTCTCCAAAAAATGCAGCTTTAAAAAAATATATAAAATATCTTTCTCATTCACAACACACTCTGAATGTGACGTCTCATTATATCACGCCTATGGTAGATACACATTATTTCAAGGAATGCTGCAGCTTTAATTTATAAATGCGTGGATTTTTTTTTTTTTTTTGTATGTAGAAAAAAAAACATTACTTAGGCAAATGCCGTCCCTATTTAGGGAGAAGCAGCTCTTTTATAGCATTTAGTTTGATACTAATGGAGTTACATTCATAAAACAGCAGACAGAGGTGAAAGGTGACCAATAAAGTTGATTTATGCAGAATCATAAAAAATGACGCATAATTGAGAGACAAGGTTTTTGCCCGACGGCGATGAAATGCAATCAAACACAATATGCTGCGCAGGTAATTCCAAGGCAACAAAACCTAAGCCTGGAAATATGTAGATTTATTTGCTTTCGCTGCTGTGGACATATAAATAAAACAGAKTCCACTCAAAATGAGAGAAACCTGCAAGCCGTAGATCCACTTCATTCTTCACCAAAACTTAGAGTCACAGCAACTCTAAAACAAGCTTCCCTCAATGCATTTTTTCTGAAAACTGAATTTGTTCCCAAAATGAAAACAAAACCAAAACTGTAAAAATGCAGCAATTTTTTTCTCTCCCCTGCTCACGCACAAACAAACACACTCCTACCTTCCCTGCCAGCCATCCCAGGTGTCGGATCTCTTTGCTGCCAGCAACCCCTGTCCTGGATGTATTCTGGATGACCTCCGCCAGTGCCCGCTGTGGTGGGGTGATACATTTTAAGGCTGGGTGATAACTTAAACACGCATAAACGTTAAAAAAACTATATAGTGGCTACTGACATATCTAACAGTACTCTGAAGATAAGAGGTTCCTGTAAAAAGCAAGTCACATTAAAAGGCAGACCTGTGCCAGCGTGGATGTGACGGAGTGCAGGGAGGAGAACCAGGACAGGGCAGATGGTTGGTCCGGGCACCGGAGCACAATGGTGTGCCTGGCGTCGGGACTGTGCAGCTCCAGTTGTCTGCAGGGAGAGATAAGAAAAGTTCGAAAAAAAGCTTTAACCTTTTTGTTTCCACTGAGGAGTTTCAGAAACTAAAAAAAACAAACAACAAAAAATCTGTGCCAAATTATTTTGCAACTCTAATCAGGCAGCACCAAATTGGTTTCAAATCACAGCTTTAGAAACCAAATGTTACCCGATTAGGTTTCAGCTTCAACAGATGCTCCACTTGTCCATTCCACTTCATAACAAGCATTCAGTCAAATCAACAATAAAGGGCCTTGAAATTTGAGTTAATTTATGTAAAGTGAAAAAAAAATTGAAATTGGACAGCTCATGCATTCTGTGTGGGCCTGATAATACACACACGTTCTTTTTTTTTCTCCCAGTAAATTTCCATAAATAATCTGCTTCCATCATATGGGAGCGTTTCTGGACTTGAGAGGAAAAGCATACGTTTCTCCATCTCCCTGAACGTTGCTTTGATTGTGTGCTGACTGAATATGAATTTTAAAAAGGCACACGTGGCTGCCGACAATGCACAAAGCAGTGAACTGTTACTTTACACTGCAGCGTGAAGTAGTCCAATCTGCAACAAAAAAAAGCTGGAGAAAAGGTGGGCTGCAGAATGCGAAGAGAGGAGAGGAAAAAAATAATTTCAGACAAAGAATGCAAATTCTTTTTTTTTACAGAAACAAATATTCATTATTCCTGAGTTTGAGATTTAGGTGAGAAATGGTAAATGTGTGCTGTCATAATGAGATCTTATTATCGAAAGCTGAAAAATGGTAACTCTAAAGGGTTTATTTTAAATTGTACAAAACATTAAAAAATACAATAAATTTACAATAAAACAAATGACTCAACTAAAACAATTGCACTTCTGCAACTTGAACATAATGGGGTCTATCATGGTCTTAAATGCTCTGTTTAAGCTCATCTGATTGCAAACTATTCCATGAAGTTGGAGCAGAAAAACTGAAAGTTTTCTTCCCCGTTTCTGTTCAGACACGAGGAACATTAAAATTTAAAGTGTCTTGAGAGCGGAGGCTGTAGGTCCTGTTATTTAAAGTTAACAAAGATGAAAGATAAGGTGCTGTCAACGTAAGAATAACCTTGTAAATTAAAACATCCCAAAGGCCAAGCCGGCGGACATGCAGAGATGGCCATTACCTTAGCATAGAAGATACATTTGTACAAAGCACCTCCCACTGCTCATCTGTTGAGCTTGTAATCCTAACTACTTCTCAGTTCAGTCCTTTTTGAAAAAAAAATGCCTTCATCGAGCAAATTTATTTTTGGATGCCAAAGAAAATACCCTCATGTTGTAAATGGCGTGAAGCATTTTGAAAACATGCTGAAGTGGGAGTGTCAGAAATGGTAGGAGGTTCTAAAAGACACTGAAGCCATTTTCAAGGTGACAGGCTATGATGCAAAGTCAAATTTATTTTGATGTATGCACCATCGTCGCAACCGAAGGTAACAGTTACAAGATCGTGGTATAGAAGGAAACCATGTGCCTGGAAACTGCATAATACCTCCCTCTCCCTTTGAATGAGTTGATTCCAAAAGCTAATCAGTTAGATTAGCTACGTGCACWATCAGTAATTACTTCAAGAGTTTCAATAAAATCCATCCAGTGGAGTTTGAGATATTTTGTCAACAGTTCGACATAGTTAACACAAACGTGTTACACAAAGGTCTTAGCACTTATTTTAAGAACTTGGTCTCTTTAGTATCTTCATTTCTATCAGTACAAACACTTAATATTTTTCTAAATAGGTTTTCAGGATAACGATGTGAGGGGGTAAACATTACGCCGGATTAATACACATAAGGAATATAAATCAAGTCCAGTTTATTGGTCTTTATTCCAAAGTAAACCCCCTCTTTTCACTTCTTTTGCGCCGTCTTTTCATCAGGTCTTTTCATCGCTGCATGTGTTCACATCCCTCTCTTCTGCATTTCCTCTCAGGCTTAAACACGGTTTAAACAACATCTGGCGAAATGAAAAGAAATCCCTCCAAGGGATGCAACACAGCAGCCAGTCTGGAGAARAAGACGAGCCAGATTATTCTGTCACTTAACATAAAGCCCCCCCCAAACAATTTCATCCCTGAAATCCAAATAAGAAAAGCAGAGAGGGAGTTCTTACAGGCTCACTCTGCAATTTTTACCTTTTTTTTTCTTCTTATCATCTGGGGACAAACAGAGTTTGAGAAACAGCCAACTTTCTAGTAGAAATGAGCACCTTTTTCATGAAACAGCACAGAAAATGATGGTTCTGTGTGGGCAACTCTCAATTTAAATGAGCATTTACCGTCCGAGGGGAATTCGTCCTGGCTGTGAGCAGAAAAGAAAAGAACTTATTACAAAAACTGCTAGTCGAGGTAAATGTGGCCAAAGTCTGAATCTGTGTGTGGATCCACTATAAAGCTTTATGAATCTACAAAACAGTGTGTTATCTGCATACAGCAAAACCTCTCAGCATCTGTCGATGAGTTACTGACCTCAACTCCTCGTATAACTCACCAATAAAACCAAAGTTATGGGTGACAAAGTCAATGTTCAACCCTGAAATGCTCTTCAGTGGTTTCACGCTTCCACATAGTTTAACTGAAAGTCAAACCTTTATTTCAAGTGTGATTTTGTCCATCAGGGTGAGACTTTGTGCTCAATATTTAAACACACACCCAGCTGACATTGTCCTCAAGGCCAAAGATAATTTAGTGGCCAAAAAAAAAAAAAACTGCCCGAGGCCTCAAGACTCTAACCCCTGCATCCCTAAAGCCACAGATTATCTGAAAATATCAGAGGAATGTCGACCAAAGCCAAGAATATACACAGATCGTAATATATTCCAACGAATCTCCAAAGAAACAAACCAGATGAAGGACGATTTATGATGGGAAACAGAATCTGCTCTGGATGTTTTGGATTAAATCGTTCAGGATTTAAAAGTTGTGAAAGATTTGGTATCTCCTGTTAAAACTCTTTAGAGAACAGATTAAAAAAACAAATCTGTATAACAAAAAGGGTTTTCTTGCTATTGTTTATAGTGGAAATGTAAAACCCACACGATAGAAAGTCTTATTTCTAAAGAAAATAAAACAACAATAATCCCAAGTTTTATGCATTATTTCAGCCAAAACTGTTTTTTGGAAAATTAGTCTCATAACTGCACGACTATAAACAAACGCTGTTGTTTTTTTATTATTATTATTATAAAGCTGTGTGTTTCTACTAATGGTTTTTTTTATTAGCATCTATCTGCACCTCTGATCCTTACCTGTAATGTTTTTAATGATTGCTTAAAGCAGCCTTGTGTTGCTCCTCATTATTACTGAATTTAGTTTTTCTCACATGAATGAACAGCAGACGTGTTCTGAAGGATCTGCTTACATTTTGGTGCAGGACCTTTCCTGTGATGAGCACCTTTTTGGTAAAGAGCACATAAACCAGGACATGGTGCAAAGATTGTAGAGTAGAAATGATAATATTTTTCAAACATGTAATTTTATTGATTTCACGACTGCATTGCATTTTTTACAGATATTAATATGCACAGTGGGAGTATTTTGCAATGCATTATGGTCTTGATAATATTGAGCCTACTTCCAGGCCACTGAAATACACCAGAGTTATTCAACTTGTASGACACATCCYGTCTGCAGGTAACTTCAGTCTGGCCCRGCAAYGAGCTCATTAAAAGAAAAAAAWGATTTACTTCACTAAATATAAAAAATATTTTGAATTAATTTAAAATAAAATATTTAATGCAGTAAAAAAGGTAAAAGACCTTATCTTCCCTACCATTAACAGGCTTCCCCTCCAGAAGTCCGGCCCCTGAGCTGTTGGTTTTGAATTACTGTGGCCCCTTGAGCGCTTTAAGGGCTCGACACACGGGCAGCGACAAACTACAGCGATTAGCGGCTGTCATCGCAGCCAGGGTGAAACCCGACACACGGGACGCGATAGCGATCACAGCGTTGCGAATCGCGCTCTCAGATCGCTTGTCTTCACAAAATTTGATTGGTTCTTAACTCTGAAGGCRGGTGTGCWTTACGGACGTGTAAATTAAACAAATCTTGCGATGCTAATGATATTGAAAAACAAACACACATCAAAATACAGTTTTATGAGGAAAAACTTACCATAAACTTCACCCTGGTGCCAATAAATTCCCACAAAGCTTTTTAGTAATCATTTGGTGAAAGTGTTAGCTAACTGCAGTGTGTAGCATACTCTCCTCTCATTGGTCAGTCAATGAAACCCTCACTGGTTGGTTGTACGCTAAGCGACAGCGACAGAAGTTGAACATTTTTCAACTTTCGTATGTCGCGTCGCAAGCTCGCGTGTGCACGTCTACGTGTACGAGCGTGAAATTTCACATGCACTATTTTCGCCGGTCGCTTAGCTGGAGGAGGGCAAGCGATTGTCGCCTCACCGCACAGGCTCCATAGGAAATGAATGGAGAAGAGCGAGCGACGTCGCCTCCCGTGTGTCGAGCCCTTTAGTTGAATAACTCTGGTCTAAACAGTGTTTATTTCTACCTAAACTGTGCAGTCATGCTGACATCTGGCTACATTGTACATAAAAAAACATTTCGCTATCACAGAGTAAAATACCATTCAGCTGCTGATAATCCTCCAGAGATTTTACTGAAAGCTGGGTGGAAAGAAAACTCTCCATTAAAGTTTGGAACAAATGCTGAAGACTCAGTGTACCTGTCAAAACCACCCCAATCCAGTATCTCACTTGACTGATTGTTGGCAACAAATCAAAAAAATATATTCACAAGAAAATTTCCAAAATGTCTCAAAACAAGGCCGAATTTGTCAGCCGCTTACGTCTCAGCACTGTGCCGAAGGCGGTTCAAACTCAAAGACTCCTCCAACTGCTGCCCACAAATACGTCCAATTATTTTTCCCCAAYTTGARGGACGGGTCCGGTGGATCCKTCGCAGCTCAACCTATCCCAGTGATTCYCAATTCCGGTCCTCATGACYCAYTATCCTGCATGTTTTAGTTGTTTCCCTGCTTTTGCAYACTTGATTTAAATGAATGAGTGATTAGCAGGCTTCTGCAGAACTTCAAGACCTGCTGAAGAGCAGGGAAACAACTAAAACATGCAGGGTAGTGGGTCACGAGGACCAGAATTGAGAACCACTGTCCTATCCCAAGATGCCTTGCGATTTGACTGGAGATTAGTTGTTCAAGTACTGCCTCTAAGCTAATTTTGTTAATTGATAATATAAATATATTAATATTTTTGCTGCTTTCTATCAATTTTTTGCTTCTGTTTAGCATTGTCATGGTAGGCGACAGGACATACAGACAGGGTAAGTGTGGTTATAAAGCTGAAGGCTAGACTCTCCAAACTGACAGCCACTTTCTTCTGGTCTTCATGGTCAACAAAGGACCCAGCCCACCTATACCGGGTAGGCTGGGTCCTTCGAAGGACAGCCTCTGAATTTGGACGCAGCCTGGGAGTCAACTCAATTCAAGACGGCCGTCACAGCCCACTAAGTTTAGGAAACACAAAAATGGCCAAAACTCAGTCCATTTTACAGATAGTGAACTGAATATTGTTGTGGAAGTGGTTGAGATTTATTCAAAACATACTCTGAACATCTTGTGAGATCTCTCACCAAGGTTGTCCCAAAGCTGCTAAACCTTCTCGTCGTAAGACAATCTTAAAACTCTGRCATGTAAGAAAGCGGGTGATATGCWTTCTTTAAGGAATGCAAGGACTTTTTCCCCCAGGAGGTTTTCTTTATTTGCTTGCATGTCATTGCAATTTGTAGATGAAAGTTTCAACAGTTTTTGTAACTTTGAAGCTGCTGATTGAACTTCATTCAAAGAGAAAAATGCGGATAAGGGAACTGATAGAAAGACGTCTGGTAAGAAAGAAAATTTTCTTTTTTAGGAAGACAGATGATGGAGAAGAATAAGAGGGACAGCAATCTGCCATAAGGAGAAGAGAAATCAATGTGAACAAAAAGATTTAAAAAACAAAAAGGGGAAAACAAAAGATGGGAAAATGTTGCACATTAAAAAGCAAACACTAGAGAGGAGATCGGTACTCAGAACACAAAGTGTTGGAAAGAGGAAAAAGTGATAGTAAATCACTCCTGTGTACCCTCATGCTGTTTGACCGAGCCAGTCAAATTACCAAGCCATTAGCTTAATGACTCCTCCTAACACTCCACCCCCACTGAGAACCGTCTGAGTGCTGCTTCAAATGTCTGTCTTAAAGGAAAATGGGCTTCAAAAGTCTGACAAAACACACTTTTTAGRAGTCGCTTTAAGATAACAGATGATGATTGCTGACCTCGGGGCAGAAATTAAAGAGCAAAGAACCGGCAAAMCACAGTAAAGATTGTCAAATCAGATTAGATTCACACGAGAAAACGTCTTCACTCTGACTTCCTGCAGATCAAACATCGTATTTGTGTTGTACGTCTTGTTTTATTGTGTAAGAGAATAATAAACGCCACGATGAAGGAAATTCAATCGGTTGACTGACACACAAGAGATAAAGTTTCCTATCATTCCGTTGTTGCACGGCTCATTTCAATTTGACTGTAGATTTTATAATCTTCCACAAATTTTCATTTCGCTCTCAAGTTTTAGGAGAAATTGTGTTTTTCTTTGAAAATTCAGCGTGAATGCTGAGAGCTTAAACTGCTGCTGGAGCTTGTTAAAAAGGCAAAAGTTTACTTGTTAAAAAAAAGACAGTCATAAAAGCCACAACCAGACACACACAGGCTAAAAACTGAAATTTGCAAAAACAGGAGCTAAATGCTACAACCTCAAAACAGTAGCTAAAAGCTAAGATCGGCAACAGACAGAAGAATAGCTAAAATTAGCAAAAAATAGCTAAAAGCTAAACCCAACAAAAAAGTAGTCTATAGTGAAAACCAACATAACTTAAGCTAAAAGCTAAGATTAGTAACACATAGGCTAATAGCTAAGTCAGCAAAATGAAAAAAACAACTAAATAGTAAGATAAAGATCAAAGAAAGAACAGCTAAAATTTAAGCAAGTATGCTGAATTATTTTAAGCAATTTTAAGGACATGAGGAGTTTTTCTTTATTTTTATGAGAAAAAAATTAATAAAGTTAAGTATTTCAGTAAGTATAAAGTTGCAAAAACCAGAACTACTAGCCGAAATGTCCTGAATGCGCTGAACATTTTTGATACATGAATAATTAAAACAGCTGAAATTTTGCTGATGTCTSAAAATCAGACAAGAGTAACGGAGGAAACTAGAAACAGGAAAAATAGTGTAAATGCTGAYTCAACGTTTTATAAGAAACATTTTACTGTGTATTCATAATTTTAAATGGAAACACCCACTTTTTCCTGCAGGTTGAACGTCACACTGATAAAATATTTTAAAGACTAACAAAGACTCGTGGAAATCTTGACTGAAACCTCAAGTAATTTTGGTTTTCATGCAACTTCTGCCTCCGCTTCTCATTTGCCTGTTTGCTCTTCGTGCTGCGGTGAGCTTCCACCTACCTGTTCTCAGGATCGGGTTTGGTCATGGCTCGTGTTGCGTAACACATCTTCAGCGGTATGCACCGCCGGTCGCTGCTCAGGGACAGGGAGGGCAGGGTGGGGGAGCTCGGAGACTCAGAGGAGAAGGAGGAAGTGATGGCGGGGCTGCTGGGACGGGGAGACTCGGGAGGCGGGGTCTCCCAGCCGATCTCYGACACAGGGGAGCCCTTTTTGACGTAGGGTGTTGCCTCACGCATGTATTTGACTGGGGAGGAAAACAACAAAGATTTTAAGTCTAAAATATCAAACAGTTAAAAAAAAAGGTTGAAAATCAACAAAAGATAACATTTTTTGAAAGCTAGTACATCTACCAAAAAGAAAAAATAAGTAGGTCCTCTGGATGGGTTCTTCTTTAGTGAAATATTTCGTCTCTCCAAGAGACTTCTTCAGTCTGATGAGTTTCAGGTGAACTCAGCCTTATAAGCACTGCCTCCACATGGACAAACAGGTTAGTCAYATGCAAAAGAGGGCCATCGCCTAACAATAGGCTTGATTAGCTCTGTTGTTCATAGAGGGTGTGCCCCATCACCTGACTTACTGGTTTGGATGCTGTGGTTCTTAGGTGTCGTGTCATGTGTATGTAGTGAGTGCAGGCGGGGCTCAAAGTCCCCTTGTTTTTGTTTTTTCCCTCTTTGTGTTGGTTATCGTTGGGGCCCTGATTCACACCTTTTGCTCACGGGGCTGAGTACAGTAAGTCAGGTGATGGGRCACATGACCCTCTATGAACAATAGAGCTAATCAAGCCTATTGTTAAGCGATGGCCCTCTTTTGCATATGACTAACCCGTTTGTCCACCATGTGGAGGCAGTGCTTATAAGGCTGAGTTCACCTGAAACTCCTCAGACTGAAGAAGTCTCTTGGAGGAGAGACGAAACATTTCACAAAAGAAGAACCCATCCAGGGGACCTACTTATTTTTTCTTTTTGATTTTTTCTGCCTGGATTACTGAGATGCATCAGGACACTAATACCTCTACGATCATTGGGTAAAAGTTTAAGGCACAGAGTGTTCAGACCTTAGTAGATCATTTACTGTACAAAAAAAGCAATCCAATAATATGATACGATGCAACATAATTTACTTTATTGTCCCTTTTGGAAATTTTGTTTTGACTCAATAACATCCAAATAAAACATGATAAAACCTCCAGTACTAAATTAAAGGCCTTTCAGTCATTGAAGAACATTACATGCTGTCTGTCATGCCAGAGTTTCAAACTAAAAATCATGTGTTGAAAACAGAGTTTGAGCCTTTTTCAGTCAATTTTTAAAAAAATAACCATATGTGATTACACACATTCTGTTAACAGTCTGAGTATTTGTTGGGGATGACCCTCAGATACTACCACACCAAGTTTTAGCTCAATCAGTAAAACTGAATGAATTACAACCATTAATACCATTATTAGCTGTGGCAGCCATCTTGAACTAGGCTGACTAAAAAGCTAATGAGTTAAAAAAAATAAACAATTATTTTCCAGGAGTTTTGTAAAAATCAAACAGTTTCTGACATATTTCGCTAACAGACACACTTCCAGTTGACGCTATACTGATGCATCTTGAGAGGTAAAATGTAGTTTTCAACATAGATGATTTTGAAACTTATTCTGCATTCCAAACAATAAAACACTATCTTGTTTCTACAGTTTTAAAGTTTGAGCTCTACTTAAAAAAATTTACAGCACTAACATTACCAAAGTACATTTAAATCCTGTTAGAAAAGACAAAAGTCTTTAGATAGCAGTGGTTTTGCTTTAACTTTAATAAACACACAGAGTTTAAAGTAGTTTGTCATGTCACAGAGGAAGGATGTGGGGACGCCGCAAATGTTTGAGTCCCCCCCCCCCCCCCCCAAAAAAAAAAAAAAAAAAAAACTGATGCTGCTAAATCACTTCACAGCTGAAGCTTTTGAGAAGTCTGTTGTGGGGYARTAACAAAAATGAGTTCCTTAGTAGYAGTGTGTTACCTTAACGTTGCCTAAAAATCAGTGCAAAATCACAGGAGTGTGTGCGTTTCTAAAAACACGGCGTTGTGAGACCATATCTGTTGAATATCAGTAGTCGTATTTATTGGAGCTGCTTCAAGTGGACGGTCTTTTCTCTGTGTTATCCCAATTTGACTCCGTA
Organism: Austrofundulus limnaeus; assembly: GCF_001266775.1. Taxonomy (NCBI): domain Eukaryota; kingdom Metazoa; phylum Chordata; class Actinopteri; order Cyprinodontiformes; family Rivulidae; genus Austrofundulus; species Austrofundulus limnaeus. The sequence goes on along the minus strand of NW_013952579.1, from coordinate 192,774 downwards.
TTTCCTGCCTGCCTTTTTCCACTTCCATCGATAATAAATCCTAAAAATATGAACAACTTTGTGAGTTATAATTAAAAAGTATGCAAATAAAGGAGCTTGTGTTCATCGCAGAGGCAGCAGGGGGCTGGGTTAAAAAAAAAAACCTGTTTGTCTTCCCATTACAATGAGCTGGCACAGTGGGCTCAGTCTGCAGCCAGTTAGAAATGAAAGCAGCACACGTAAACACGCCAAAAAGCCCAAACACACCCTGGTGTCTTTTTATCTTTCAGCTAATTTGTTACAATTTATTTATTTATTATGCCTTTATTTAACCAGGAAGTCCCACTGAGATCAAAATCTCTTTGACACGCACGACCTGGCTGAACGCAAGTTTGCAYCATGCACCTTTGTACAACATATATAAAAATAAATATAAAGCAAAATGAAAGAAGCCACGATGCATTGATGATTTAGTCTCTGCAGCAACTCTCAGACGGATTTGTGGACATTTTCTAGACATCACAACACAAAAAGCTTCTCTCGCATCTTCTGATTGGACATTAAACAGCTGATGCTTCAAACCTGGGAACCTCTCCAAGCAGGAAAAAAAGAAACCCTTCACAGAAAAATTCAAACTGTGAATCACTGGAGGCTTGATAATTATTTTAAATTCTTCRTCTGTGAATGTTGGGAGGGAAGTAAACAAGAGAACACAGGGCATTCTGAATGCTTGGTATGGTCGAGGCGCCTAATTGGAAGATCCCAGATAATTGGCGCACGACTGGAACGCAGCGACTATTCTGGGTGAAAGTCACGACAGAGACCTGTGAGATGGAGGAACAAGCCTGACCGCCAGGGACGACAGGCTGAGCCACTGAAGGAGCCGATCTGACAGAGATCTCAGTGGACCTGCAGAAGTGACACCATCCACTTCCACACATGATTAATTAAAGGATTAAAACAAGAGGAAAGACTTGTAGTGTATCAATACAATAGAAGTCAATGGAGTTGTTTTATCAAATCWATGTTTGGTTTTGCTCATCAAGAGCCATCAGCTAAAGGAACGTGAAAAAAGTCCATTTCATAACTACAGACAGACTCCTGCTGGCAAAAAAATAAATAAATAAAACATCTCATGTCTTCACTTCTGTGTTGCAAATATGATGAAGCAAGAGGAAAACGTGACATCTGGCTTCAAACAGTCATGTTTTGAAAAATATGTAGATTGAGATTATGCATTTTAGATTTGATGAAATTACTTAAAGCAGACATGTTTTAAGTTCTTCTTTTTCACATTTAAATCATTCACTTGGGCTCTAATTAGAATTAYAATGCTTTGGTCTGCTGCCACTCCAAATTATGAAAGGTGGGTTTCAATTCAGCCGGTTAGAATGAAGAAGTTAGTTTGACTAAGGATTTGTAAGCATAGTTTTTCAACACAGAGTAACTAAAGTTAAAAACATGCAAGTAGAACAGGTGTCTGTTTATGGTCATATTAATAGTTATCGGCTAAATGCCACAATTATTTGTGATGTTTTGGGTTTTTTTGCCAATATTGCCCAACACTAATCCAAACTACAAAAAATAGTTTTGCTTTCCTTATGATTACAACACACCTCCTCCAAAATGAAAGTGAACAACTAAGGAGTTCATCTGTTCATGTTCTACACATGATGAAACCACAGGAACTGTGGTTGATCAGTATGGGCTGCTGTGCTTTCCTTTTGCGTCAGAAGCTTGAAAGATTAAAGACGACATAAAGCTCGCTGAAAGCAAACTCCAGTGTCTTTTTCCTCTGTCAGCCACCTTAAAAACCATGATCATTTTACACCTTTAAACAAAACACATTTAAAATTAAAACCCTAGCAGCTCTTGAAGGAATGCATATTGCCCACCATCTTTCATGATTTCATATCAAGATTATTTTTGTCGGGAGTTGACAGMGTTGTAGAAATTTTGATAAGACCTTGAAAATATCATCATGTGTACAATCTTCTATGAAACAGCAAAATGTCTCTCAGAGTATGTGTTGTAAAACATTCTTAGCTACAACTGCACCACATTTTATCTCATTAGTTGTAAATTAGACTGAGTCTGAAATTAATGGAAGTCATTGCAATGTCCTCATAAAAATAGCTGTACTAGACGGTGCGTACTGGAAAAATGGTCCAACCTGCAGACATGTCAACACCTTCGGACGTTTCCCTGCATCTTGACCCTCAAAAATCTCAAAACTAAACTACACAAAAAAGAACATAGTACTCACATGTGATCTAACAGGGGTGTTGGGTGACAAATGGGCTGTCGGCTGTGGGATAAGCAGCTGCAGCACAGAGGTGCAGAGAAAGGAGGACAGGGAGAAGTGGCAAACTTATTTCTAGTGGCAGAGAGGGTTGTAAGATTGTTAATTAATTTTATTTACTCTTTTGCTTACTTTCTACAAGTTCTGAGATGTAAAATTAATTTGAAGCTGAGTTTTTGAAAAAAAAATCTGAGATTAAAAAAAAAACTTCTTGAGATTGCCCTATACAATCACAGCCCTACAAAATGGGATAAAATCTGTGTAATCTACAGTCAATCTGTACAACGTGACAGGTATGGAAATGGTCCCCACAAGGTAATAAAAACATGTTCACACACACACACACACACACACACACACACACACACACACAC
>NW_013952579.1:182657-184689 GCF_001266775.1 Austrofundulus limnaeus | reverse complement strand
CTCCCAAGTAGGGGCTTGTCTCTGGAAAGCCTCGATAAGACGCCGACGTCTCCTCTGAAGATGAGCGCTAGTGTCGCCATAGCAATATGTTATGTGTTTACATCCATTGCCGCCATGTTTGTAATAACTTATGAGAACAAACGTATTCATGCATGACTTTAATAGCATTTCTTACTTAATGGAAACACAGCAGTTGTGAAACAGTTTTTTCGACATTWACAGAATATCGACAACTTTTTGCGCACATTTGCAATGGAAACGCAGCTATGCCATGTGGCTGTACAGCACGCACTGTAGGACCATGAGTTTTTATCAGCATGTGTGTGTGTGTGTGTGAGATGTTTTTGGGTGGGGGGGGGCTCTCTCAGCCTTCGAAAAATAATCAACAGTTTCAAAACCATGCCATGTGAACCAGTCATAACTTGCAGAACTTTTCCTTAGCGTTTCTGTTACAGTGCAATAACGTTTTATTCCCCACTTCAAACACTGGACTGACATGTCTCAGTTTGAGTCTCCATAAAGAAAAGAAAAAAAAAGGAAAAGCTTTTGGCAAGATAATGATAAAAAAACGATGCACAGAAGTGAGGAACAAAAATACGAATTTCTTTTTCTTTAAGCAGCAAAACTCAGGGTGGCAACATTTGTTACTGCCAAATAACCATTTACACAGACTGTCTATACAAGAGAGCAATTAGGAAGTCTTAAAAAACACAACTTTAGATGCAGACAACAGAATGCAGGTTATATCAGTTGCAAAATCATAACCCAGCCACTCAAGTGACTAGCTTCAGTTTCAGATACAATCACTGACAAAGTGGGTTAAAAAGATGGATTCCCCCAGATGAGGGGAGTTTTCTGTTAACAAAGCCAACAGGATGAGTCTTAGCTCCCACAGGTCATGCCTTTTGTTTTGACTGTACAAACACTCAAAGGGGGGCAAGGGGGTGGGCAGGACTGACTGATGCAATCTATTATCCTCACTACAACAATCGGCAGCACACCGCCACACGGTTGCTGTTATTATCATCACCCTCATCCGCTTTGAGTCAGACTCTGCAAGCAGCAACAAAGGAAGGAGATGATAGTTCCTCTAATGACATAAAGAGTCAGCTGGTAGACACCCTGACTCGCTCTCGCTCCCTCATCCCCCTCGAAAGCACACTAATGACTGTAGTCTAGACTCTAAGCTGCACTGCTGAGGCCTGAACTCACTGTCACACATGAATACAGGACAGACTCACACACATTCAGACTCTTCCAGATGTCAGGTGATGACAGGCTCAGTGTGAGGGCTTACAGGACATTGACTCATTTCCTTTCTGCAGGTGTTCCTCGTTGTATTCTGTGCATTAAAGTTCAGCTGCTTCCATCAGGAAGCTCAAAAATACTGTTGTGTTCAAAGATTTTATCTATCTCCTGCCTCTTCCACTGTGTTTAAAGAGTTTGGGGTGTTCTGTTATGTAGATGACAGTGAGGTATCCACAATAAGCCTTGGTGGGAGTTTGCACCCAAGCTATGAATCTAATACTATCATATGTGGTTTTCTGCTACCAGTGAGAAAGTCTGTGAGTGATTTGTACTTTCAGCTGACGGGGGTCTGAGCTCCACTCTCATCTCAAGCCTTTATTTTTCAACRGTGCTGGTAGTAATTTGCATTCTGGGATTGTTATGGTGGAAAAAAGTTGCAGTGACTTGTTAGAATTTTTGAGCCTCTCTCATTTATCACAGGCAGCTCTGAGATCAGAGACGATGCTCCTGTTAAATGGATGGGAACAACTCTGGTGGACAGAGTGGAAGAAACAAATGTCCTCATCCGAAGGGTAGTGTTCTAAGCAATAGTCAACATGGTTTCTGCACGTCAAGGTCAACCATGTCTGCATTAATTTTATTCACTGAACAAATACGTGCTGCTTTGAACAAAGGTCAAGTAACTGGTGCTGTATATATTGATTTTCTTGATTTCTTTTCAACTTTCATCATCTGCAATACCAATGTTTTCCTCTTATTTGACTGATAGGTGTCAGGTTGTGAA
>NW_013952579.1:174707-181710 GCF_001266775.1 Austrofundulus limnaeus | reverse complement strand
AAGTCCATTTCAAAACTACAGCCCTTTAAGAAGAATCTTGTCTGCCATCTGCTGGACACTTTTTGTTTTGCTCATATTTAGACTTCCTATTTTGCAAATGCTGCCTTTTTGAAATTTGGTATGCTTGTTTGTCTTTGTGTCTATGGTGTATAATGATGTGATTGTGATGCTGTAATGTTTTATGTGCTGCAGAACAGGAACCTGCTGTAAATCAGCAATTATGCTGAGTCAGGCTTGATTTTTATAATCATTTCCTGTTAAATAAATAAATCAAATCAAAATCAAATCAAATCAGTGTTGTAGTTGAGACCAGGACCAGAAAAAAAGAAAATTAAAAAACAGAAAACTAGTGCTCTAAAACATACAGTATACTGTACACAGGTAGATAACTTTGACCAAATCTCTGTGTAAATGAGAAATGGACTGAACTTATATTGGTGCCTTATCAAGTCCCACCGGACCCCGAAGCGCTTTACACTTCCAGACATTCATCCATGCACACACACATTCACACACACATGATGATAAGCTCCATTGCAGCCACAGCTGCTCTGGGGTACACTGATACACTGACAGAGGTGGGGCTGCCATGCACCGGCACCACCGGACCCTCTGACTACCATCAGTAGAAAAGGCGGGTGAAGTGTCTTGCCCAAGGACACAACTACTGAGAAGGCTGGAACGGGGGATCAAACCGGCGACCTTCTAGTTACGGGATAGCTCTTTGCCCATTGATCCGATAAGAATTAAGCTTTTTTTCTCCAAACAAATGTTCAAAGTCTGAACGAGGCCAAGAAGGACGTGGACTGCTGCCCTTTTAAAACTCCGGACCCAAACATACCATAGTTTTTGTAAACACAAATAGTGGCAGCAGCAGCTAGCTGTAACACTTCCTGTGTAGCCTTGGGTACAGGCAGGAATATCAGAGCATTTCAGGAATGACTAACAAAACTTTTACTGTGGTGAAAGATTTATAAAATAGTGTTTGTGTGACTCACTTTAAACCTTTTAAGACACTTCGACTCACTGCCAACTGTATCACATTAATCACTGAAGTACTTTTTCTATGTCAATACTCGTATTTGCTTACGTAGGCGGTGACTTGTTGCATTTCTTCAGTGTCACAAAGATTCTAGGTTAAATAAAATGTATTTGGACTATATCCAACTGCAAAAGAAAAGGTCATTTCAGGGCATTTAGGATAACCAGATACTAACATAATTCTTCTGAAGTGGCAAAATGTGTCAATTATTTTATTATTTTAATATTAAAAACTAAGGACAGTGACTGTTTAGGGACTTTAAATATTTAGAGGTTTAATACTGATGTATATTCCTGACATGTGAGAAAACGAGCTTTAAAAAATGTTAATAGTTTTGAATGGCCATCAGTTTACTTGTTAAATGTGCAGTAGTGTGTTAAGATTCACATGCATAGCATGTTGTGTGCAAGGCATTGTGTGTACTTCTCTATTTTATTATGAATAAGTCCACCTGACATGGAAACAAAGACAAGTGAATTCAGCTACAGACTGTTTCAAATCAAATGTTGATTATCTCGCTCACCTAAAGTACTTGTGAAGTGATGATACAAATTTAACTGAACACTACATTAAAATCCTGCAGAAAACAACAAAACAACAATTACAGCTTCTTCATTGTTTTTAACTGTTGGATGTCAGCAAGAGTCACATCCATAATGTTATTATTCGCCAGCATATTTCACATTTTCCATGGAGATTTATTACTAGAAGTGAAGCGTTTGCATATGTTGTGTGTCCTAGTATTTCTCAGGAACATGTGAAAGGCTCAGTGCAGATTAATGCTTAATGAGACACTGCATCAAAAATCAGTGATATACTTCTGACTTCAACCCATGACCTCCTAATTTCTTCCTATTTTGTGTTAAATGAATCACGCAAAAGGAACAAACGACATCTGCTCAGAAACAGCCGTGGTGATACTCTTCACCGCTGAGATCTTCAAACACTTCCTCTTCCTTATCTCTGCTCGGTCGTTAACTCTTTGTCACGGAAGACTTTTTGACATGGCACAGTCAGAGAAGCTCAGATTTTAAAAAAAGGAAAAGTTAGATTCCACTTAACGCCTCCAGTTTCAGGTCTTGGTGCTCACACTCACTGTCCAAGTGTCAGAGAAGAAGCTGAAGTCTGAGCGTTTTATCATCGTAACTCGGCGCACGCCGTCATTTCAAGGTGACTTCATGAGGCCTAAGAGGACCTCATTAGCAAACAACATTTGAAGCAAATGTCAAGCTGGAGTTGGACAGAATTAGGCTCCGTTGAGCACACTTTTGGTATTTAGCAGTYTTTTAATCAGTACATCATTAAAGGTGCCTTTTTATTTTTCCATCCAGTGAAAGTTTGTGAACAGGACAGGCTGTGGCTGCTGGGAGCTGAGACACTCCTGCTGCAGCTTCTCTATACTACCCCCTCCTCTCCTTTGGTTTGTCTGGTCACATGCTGAGCACAGACCARGGTCAGTCTGCTTGGGTGACCTTTCAACAAAACATGAAGACTCGAACCCTGGTTCTGTGGTCTCAGCCCAGATAGGCTACAGACTGAGGTCAAAACTGGTGCCCTCTTTACTGCCTGTCCCACTGCAGTTACTTCCTTCTTTTAAGCTAAAACTTTTTGTACTTTGCKTGTGTGTGGGCATGTTTTTGCTACATCGTGGAAACCATTTTCCAGAAAAAAGCAGCCTCGTGTTGACATGTAACGTGCACCCGTACTGCAAATTACGGGTGGGGGTGTTAGGTTTAGGACCACGGTGTGAACTGAGTTTAGATTAATTTTAGGGTAAATGGTCAGGGATAGGATACAAAATTACCAAAAAAAATGAATGGAAGTCAATCCACGGTCCCCACGGGGATATAAAAACCAGACATGTGCGTATGTGTGTGCTTGAACATGTCTAACTGTTGTGTAGAAATATTWTGACATTAGACTGCCCTTGTGAGATCATTTTGCCTGGTCCACACCAGGAAAAAAAAACCTCATTAATTTTGGGTTCCAGTTAGGTTTCTGGCAGGAATGAGCAACTGGTGGCCMACGGGCGGGATGTGGTCCATAGATGCCTTCCGTCTAACACCCCCCCACCCCGCCAAAAAAAAAAAACATTTTTATTTAAATAAAATGTATAATTCTGTGAACTCTCTTCACAGAATTCCAAGCAAACCAATGTGTTTAGTCTGCTTACAGACGCTGTCATGGAGGATTTTAATTTAATTTGTCACTTCAACACATTGCACAAAACTAAATATGAGAAGTTTACTGAAGTCATAAGTACATAAACAGAAACTTTTTACCAGAACCATGCAGGAGCCTGACCTCAAGGCATCTTGTGCCATCGTACTTCAGTTTGCTAAAGTGTTTATTTTTTGTATATTTTAACCCTTTTTCTTCATATTAGTACAACTCTTATACCTGCATTTGAGCATGAAATATTTKAAGTTACTGCACTGTATGTTTGTTTAATTAACATACATACTGTATCATATGTCATCATCAAAGGCAGTTTTCTTACATTTGCATAAGTGTGCAGCCCYATGTGGCCACATTGTGACCCCTTCCATCATTTAAGTTGCCCATCCCYGCAGAACGAAGGGTCAGAGATAGACTGTAGAGATGAATGGAAATCAATGTAAGTCCACCCATACTAAAACCCTACATGTGTTCACTAGCTTGTCTGTTGGCAAAATATTTCTTGAACTRCARGAKAAAAATTCATCATTAGGTGCATATCAAATGACTCAACCCAACTCAACAGAATAGACGTTAGAAAACAAAAATGGCTAGAATGAAGTCAGTTTAACAGACATTGGGCTGAAAGTTTGTGTGGTAGTAGCTGAGGGTCATCCTCAACACATACAGTACTCCTAGTGCTAACAGATCGCACAACATCTTAAAGTATTGTATGTAATCAAGAGTCAGATTATTTTCAAGATTTTACCATATTTACTCTGAACGCATAAAAGATGGTGAGCGATATGCATTATTTCAAGGAATACTAGGCCTTTAATATCCCCCCCCCAAAAAAAAAAAAAAAAAAAAAAAAACAATGGCTGATGCTTTATGAACAACACAGGTTTAAAACTTGTTTTTATGCACAAAGACAAATACACACTGGCAAAAACACACAAAAATAAAGCAACATCACTCCCATGGGGGAGGTACTTCCCCCTCCAAAACATCTGTCAGATGTTTCCTCTTGATCTCTTCCCTCATATGATACAATCTGCTTTTYTCAAATCTTACAACGTGGTTCAGGAAGCAGAGAGGAAACACTCATTTATTTTGGACATTATACATCACAGCACTCATCCTATTTACAACTGAATTTGCACATTCTACAACATGTTTGGTAAATCACTTGTCAAAGGAAAATTCATTTTATATACTAATGTTTTGCTCTTTTTTCGTAAAAGCAATGGTCACTGTTAAGGTGCTTTTCCATAAAAGAAGTCTCTCTACCTCTGGTCTAACCCTTTGGGGTTCTCTTTACATCCACCTCCAAAACCCACTTTTAACCCGTTTAATTCCTTCCCAGCAATTTCTTCAATAAATTCACATTACAGCTCCTCCCCCACCTCAGATCCACTCCTCTTTTTTCACACTTTGATAAGTTCTCACACAGAACCAGTTTTTCCCTCTGCAGTGCAGCCGGTGTGTCCCCATGGAGAGGATCATCACTTTTTTTTCCATGAATATGAAAGAGATGTGTGCACACTTTGCTGTTGTGAGTCCTTACTACACAGGAATAAAAACTTACAAATAAGACACTTGTCTGCAATCATTTCCTGTGTGCAGGTGGATGTGGAAGAGGGTAATTGTTCCTTCATCGTGGAGTATTTCTTTAAAATACGGTGAAAAAAAACTAAATTGGCAACTCACTCTGGGATTTGTTTGGCCACTTACAAGTCTAAATGGCCTTGAAGTAAAAACAAGGTACAACAGTAATAAGATGACAAGTTTGTTCATGAGAGATTCTCTACATGGGAATAACAGGAGCAAAACCAATTCTGTCCTTCAAACAACCGTTCTTAACTACAAAAGACAATCAGACAGCGACCTGTTCACCAGAACTGTGGAAGAAAAAGAGAGCTTCTAAAAGGTCTCAAAACATTTGCAATTTTTATGCAGGAGTTGTAGGACCTCGCACTAATATTGATGGATTTTTGAATATGTACTCTATCAGCTTCAATTATAAATATGAGTATGGGTACAATGTGGGTAGAGATGAGCAGCGAAATAATGTGCATGGCTTCAAATACAGTTTTACCCAGTATTCATATGGTCCAGATTTGTTATTTGTCAAGCCTAATGGTTAACAACATATTTTCCTTTTTTTCTTACAGTTTTGTGTCTCTATTCCCCAACAATCACAGCCCAGTAAGATGAGGGGTTTGGTGGTTCAGGGGGACCTATGCCCTCTGTACAGAAAGGAGCCTGTTAAGATGATCTGATAGGGATTCCTTCTGGACTCCTTCCAAGGGAGGTGTGTCGGACATGTCCCACTGGGAGAAGATCCCGACTTATTGAAAAGAAGAAACTACCAGTCATAGGTTTTACACACCCTCTTATTCACTGTCTCTGTACTTTTCCCTTTTTTTTTCCTCCTACATTGCAAATCAACACTAAAATCATCCAGACTATGAAGGAACCCAAAACCGAAAAGCGCCAAACAAACCAAAATAGACCCCAGATTCTAGACCACTCAAAGCAGGTATCCTTTGCTCTGACCACACTCTGACCACACTCTGACCACACTCTGACCACACTCGGGCCATTCTTTGGAACTCCTTCAACACTGTTGTAAAATTGTTCCAGGTGATTACAGAACCTCATGAGGCTGATTGAGAGAATGGCAAGAGTTTGCAGCTGTAATAAAAGCTAAAGGTGCCCCTTCTTGAACAATCCAAAACATATTCTGKTTTGTTCAACATCTCCAGGCTCACTACATGAGTCTGGACGACACCAGCACCAACTCACAATGCAGGAAAAGAAAAGAAAAAACAATAAAAACTTGGAGAAAGTTTGTCCAAACATTTGTCTGGTGGTCTCTCTCAGCTGGGAACACCTTGGAGACCCTCCAGACCCAAATAAAGCTTATATTAATTTTTTATCTGCCTTTGTTCCTAATTTTATTATGATCTGAAACGTCAAAGTATGTTTTTCCTCTACATAACTGCCCATGGGGAAAAGGATTTAATGTGTGTTTTGTCGCCTGTCCATCACTTGACACATCTTGGTTGAGGGGCTTTACAAAACAAATGTCCACGTTTTTTTAAAATGGTATTCATCGTATGATTTTCCAAGACATGAGCCTTTTTAACATGTTTTTACATCTTTTCCGTTACTTTTACTAGATTTTGTTTTGTATTCTTGTTTTAAGGACACAAAATGCTTCCAAAAAATTAAATAAATAAAACAGAAGGTGAATCATTTYTATAACTTTCATGGCAATATCTTGAACATTAAGAAAGTTATGAGCACCAATAGAAAAAGAACAAGGAGAAAGGGTCACAAAGGTCCCTTTGGTTTAGCTGTGAATTATAGCAGAAATCCTGAGCTTGGTTTTCAGTACAAATACATCCGTAACTTCCATAATACTTAAGATAATCACATGATTTTGGATCCGTTTTGGTGGCCTTAGGATCGCATCTTTGCTTTTTGCGGATGATGTGGTCTTGTTGGCTTCATCGGAACGTGATCTGCAGCTCTCGCTGGAGCGGTTCGCGGCCGAGTGCGAAGCGGCTGGGATGAGGCTCAGTGCCTCCAAATTCGAGGCCATGGTCTTGAGCCGGAAAAGGGTAGAGTGCCTTCTCCGGGTCACGGGGGTCGTCCTGCCTCAAGTGGAGGAGTTTAAGTATCTGGGGATCTTGTTCACGAATGGGGGAAGAAGGGAGCGGGAGATCGACAGGTGGATATGCTCAGCGTTTGCTGCAAAGCGGGCACTGTACCGGTCCGTTGTGGAGAAGAGAGAGC
>NW_013952579.1:171265-172868 GCF_001266775.1 Austrofundulus limnaeus | reverse complement strand
CAAAACAAAACAAAACAAAAAAACTTGAGCTTCTGCATCCTGACAGCCACTAACCTAACATCAGTCTGTGGAAAGATGAAGCATGATGCAAAGAGCCAGAAACTCTCAAAAGTAACAGTGCAATTTTTTGTTTTGTTTTGTTTTGTTTTTCAATGAAGGCTGAGGTGCCTAAAAATACCACAACTAGAGTAAAAATCAGATAAATAATCACAAAATCTGTTTTGATTTTAGCCCATATCAGGCCACAGATGAGGAGCAGGTATGTGGGGGAAAAAAGTTTGGGATCCTCTGATCTTTGCTCTCTTAAAGAGCCCCCCTACCTTCCAGTGTCACCTCCTTCCCGGCTCGCTTCAGCGCCTGCACCGCCTCGTCGTGCGTCGACTCCCGCAGGTTCACGTCGTTCACGGACAGGATGGCGTCCCCGACGTACAGAGCCTGGGTCTGGTCCGCCGCGAGCCCCTTGAAGATCTTGCTGATGAGGATGGGCATCTTGTTCTCCTTCCCTCCTTTAATGCTGATGCCGAGTCCTCCGACTTCCTGCTTGGTCACCTTGACGCAGCGCTTTCTGTTGGCGATGGCCTCGGGGACCCGCTCCGGGAGGTCCGTGAAGGCGGTGCGCACCGCCTGCTGGGGCCCGTTGTTGGAGTTGGCGTTGCTGTTGTCCAGGTACGAGCCACTGGTGACCCCGTTCGAGCCGGGGCTGCCGCGGTCCTCGCAGCTCAACGTCAGCGCGTCCTCGCTCAAGTTGGCCAAAACTTTGTGCCAGCGCTCCCGAACCAGAACCTCCAGCAGTCCACTTTTTTGCGCTCCGGAGCCACTCGAGACTCCTGCCGCCGCTACCACCGCCATCTTTGGAGCATTTCTGTGAAAAAGGCGAAAAAGAAATCACTCGCGCTCTCTCGCGCGCACACACACATTGGAGCTCGCGTGGACTTTGTCCCTCTCAAGTTTTTTTTTTTCTTCTTCTGCAGCGCTCGTCGTGCCAGAGTCCTGTCAGCGCAGACCCAARCCCCGCTCCGCTCCGCCTGCCCCGAGGTCCTAAATATGTGTTGGGTGGAGTTTTTCTCAGCCTGCTGGGTGACACCAGACCTGCAGAAACAAAACAAACTCATTGTTTGCATCTGAGGCGGAACAGCTGATCAAACATGTGTGTAACTCCTAAACCGCTTGGATGAAACTTTCTATAACAGAACAAGCTGTTGCAGCAAGTTTTTAATTCTCACTCACGCCAGAAAATTTATTTAAATTAAACAAAAACAACTCTGATGCTGGAATTTAAATATATCTGTGCGCAATTAACAAAAYAATCGTGCGCACTTTTAAATTGGAATCTTTGTAAACGCCCTATCAAAAAAAAAATCGTAAAATACTTTCAAGTGCAAGTCCGCGTTCACGTCGAATACGTGATCTCGGCCACGCGCATACAGGAATGCGCCTGTGCTGATTTTTGATGCTTCCACGAAAGAAARAAAAAAGAAAAGAAAGAAAGAAAGAAAGTAGGCTACGTTTTTCTTTCCGTGAGGGAGCATGAACAAGTAAAAGAGACCATGCGCCCTCTGAGGATTTGCTCACCATCTCTCATTATTTTCCAAGGGACCCCCCC
>NW_013952579.1:167656-170421 GCF_001266775.1 Austrofundulus limnaeus | reverse complement strand
TAGTAACAATATTTTTATACTACATTTATCCATTTTAAATGTACTAACCTCACTCATTTGTTACAACTAAACCATAAATGTAATTAACTCCTAAAATCTTTTCAGGACCCCACCTTAATGTTTCGGGACCCCACTTTGGGTCCCGACCCCAACTTTGGGAAACACTGGTATAAAGTACCTCAAAGTGATACTTGAGTAAAAGTACAAGTATCTTATCATAAAAATACTTTGGTAAAAGTTAAAGTCTTCTCTAAAAATCTGACTTGAGTAAAAGTCTTAAAGTATCTGATAAATTTTGTACTTAAGCATCAAAAGTAAATTTCTGACACAAAATCTACTTAAGTATTAAAAGTAAAAGTACTGAGTAAAAGTAGATTTTCCAAAATGACATTTATTGGGAGGTGACTTCTCCAAAACGGMGTGCAGCTGTTGTGTACAAGCTAATAGTGTGTCAGAATTTTATATATTTATACTTCTCATCCAACCACAATTAAATTCACTTTATCCAGGAGACACACTTTATCAGGATAGTATTTTTTAAAGTAATAACAACTCAGAATAAAATAGAAGTAACGACTTTCTACTTCTTACCTTTTTTTAAAATGTAGTGAGTAGAAAGTACAGATAATTGTGTAAAAATGTAATGAGTAAAAGTAAAAAGTACGCTGAAAAATAATTACTCAAGTAAAGTACAGATAACCAAAATTTCTACTTAAGTACAGTAACAAAGTGTTTGTATTAGTGACTTTACAACTCTGCCAATAGGCCTACTGCCGTTAATATTAAGCATTAACAAATTAATATAATCTAATATATTCTGTGATTAGACATTTAAATTTTTAAATKACTTTATGTAAATGTGGTTGTTAGTCCATTACAAGTGAGTGAAGGAAGCACAGTGCGTATTTCTCATGCTGATGTGCATTAGCTCCCATGCTGAACTTGGCGTGAGCATGACATGAGAAAGACGTGTTGGTGAAGAAATGAGGTGACGGTCAGTGAGCAGCAGCACAAGAGCTCTGCAGATGAGATGTTTGCTTTGAGAGTGTTGATGGAGATGTAAAATGAGAATTTGCACCACTTGAGTGGATCTTGAGAAAACAAATGAAACCATGCCGAGAGGGGAATTTTGGTACTGGATGAGGAAGTCAGGTTTAATCATTTTTGTTCTAAAATGAAATCATTTTGTTCACGATTCATTCTTTGGTTTGCAAATTTCACATTTTTGAAATAAAAATTTTCTAATGTTTTTAATCCTCGTGCTTCAAATTGAGCTAGTGCATAAAGCTGATTTAAAGCTGAGTCAATGCAAACACATTAAAGTCATTGTTATAAAACATTTTTTTTCATTTATGCGATAGAGATATTAATTTTGTGTTTATTGACAACAGATCAGGTGAAAAACAAAGAGCTCAGCATCTGTCTGCCCAGRGACACTTTTAGCAAGGAATCAAACCACCAACTTGTTTGCTGCACCACAGCTGCCACACACAGAACAAATGAGAGGGAGTCAGGCAGCACTGAAGCTGCGTGAAGCACAGGTTCTGTGGAGGCAGGTGAGTCTTCCAAAGAAAGCAACAGGTAAAACACAGGAGTTGAAGAAGGGAGTCTGGGTAGGGGTGATGTGTGACTGGTTTGGAGACTGCAACAAGACAGAGGATAAACTAGAGGTGACAGAGATGAAGACGTTAAGATTTTTATTGGGACCAGAATGAACAGAATTAGAGACGATTGTGTCAGAGGGACAGGGGGCTCAGCTTGGCTTGGAGGGGCTTTAAGGAAAACAGGTTGGGAAACATCATCTTAAAGGACATCATGATTATTTGAACCCAAGAGGCAGTCTAAAACTACAGAAGACTTCAGGAGCTAACAAGAAAAGTAATTTRCTTGCAAAAATAAAATAAAAGCTGACGTGGCAGCAAAWTTCTWACAACCCTTTTGACACAGCGGGGTGGAACACGTACGGGTTACTGTCCAGATAACAAACTCACAACAGGACACCAAATATAGGGAGAAATGACAAACACCTGGGTGAGAGACAACAGCAACGTGTGAGAGTGGGCGGGGCAGGAGCTGACAGAGGAGACACTGAAAACAAATTAGAATTAGAACGTAGGGATATTAATGTCACAGAGATAAAACTGCCAACAGGACATAAAACATGAAAGAAATCAAACTAAAAGATAAATAAGGACAGAAAAACACACTGTCAGGACAAAGTCAATATGAAATATTATAACATTTTCCCCAATTAGCTCTATCATAATGTAAAAAAACTGTAATCTTAGAAAAATAAAATCCAAGAATTCTGCTTGTTTCGAAGCCAAACTTTCTAAACACCAAGCTTTGTGAACTATAATGAATAACTGAGCTGTACTGAAGAGCAGATTAAGGTTAAGGTATTAAAAAAAGAAGAAATCAGCAGCAGAAATGTTATGGCTTAATGAGGTGTAAGAGCTAAAATTATTATTTTTTTACTTTCATGTGCAAATGAGCGTTCAGATGAAACGTGCATTGTTTGTTGTGTTAATGACCTTCAAAACAAACAGAGTGCAGTCTTCTGAAAGACGATGGTAATTAAAGTTTTATGGAAGTTCTTTTAATCCTTCGTCGGTTCAACGCRCTAATATTTTTCTTTTTCGCAGGAGAAGAATGTACAAAAACACAGAAAGGTGAGGCTGTTCATTCTTAAAGTAGGTTAAACACGTCTGAAGAGCATTTAGAAACAGTTATTTAATTCAGTTAAACTGGTTAAAGGTTGGGGG
>NW_013952579.1:165223-166341 GCF_001266775.1 Austrofundulus limnaeus | reverse complement strand
CCCCCGGCAGCTTTGTTATTTTTTGTGCCATGTTCGAATGTTCAATAAAGTTTTATTTATTTTAAAAAAATGGCCGCTCTTTTGGCAGCAATGAATTGTGGGTAATACACTTCACCGAAGTCCGTAAAAATGTAGACTTTGCGGAAGGGCAGAAATGGTACCCAAAATGGGCGGGGAGAAGGGCGGATGTGGAGAATGTGGGACACACTACGCACTCAAACGCTTCAACATGAACGCGAATTTGAAGTGCACAAGGGTGGAACGAGGGTGGGAGTGCGGGTATTGGGACAGGACCATTGTCTACACTCCTCATACCCTCACGGCACCGGACGCCAGCTCAGATGGCTCCCACACGGCGTTGTCTCGGGGGCAGTGGCTGTGGCAGGCACAGGTCAGGATSGCCATGACTGGCTTCCGAGTGGTTTTACCGTTGGTGCACTGGAACTCCACCAGGCTGGTTTTGGTTCTGTKGGGGGTACAGCAGCGGCCGTCCGTGCAGGAGCCACAGTAGCGAGGCTTGTAGGCCTGGATGCTGGTGCAGTTCTTATAAGAGAAGTGAATGGCGTTGTCACTTCTCGCCATCCTCTGGCACTTACTGCCTCTCTGCTACAAGGGAGGGGGTGGCATTTTAGTATCCAAAAAATGAGTTAAAGCAAAAGAGATATAAAAAAATACAAAGGTCTGGAAACATACCCTTAGTGCAAGCTGCGTGAGCTGCTCCTGCTGGTTGTCGCAGGGTCTAATAATACAGAGCCGACTCTGCTTCACCATCTCACACCCATCGTTCTTGTTTGTGACCCTGGTGGAGACCCCCATGCCACACGTCTGAGAGCATGCCCCCCACTCTGTGGTTTGCTCAATGCAGTTCAGGCTGGGGTCCCAACCATTGAAGCTGACTGTTTCTTCCTGGCGAAAAGCTGAAGTAGCAGAGCAAAAAGAAAAGGTTTGGCATTGTTCAAGCCATTGTTCAGTAAATTTGACAGAAGATGATTGTTTTGTTTAATGTTAGCAGCATCACTTGTATGAGACGCCAAGTGTAAAACTAAATGTTAAAAAATGTCACTAACACATTTTAATTATTTAGCTTATTTTCTGAGAGTAAAATCCTGGTTAAATAT
>NW_013952579.1:161443-163846 GCF_001266775.1 Austrofundulus limnaeus | reverse complement strand
TACGAACCCTTCGTACGAACAAAAGTAAGAGAAATTTAGGATAAGAATACGAACATGTTCTTGCATAAGGCCCAATATCTTGTTACAATAGTGATATATTTTATATCACATCGCTTCAGTTGTTTTTTCAAATTCAGTTTTAGTAGAAAAACGTTACAAATAAATAAGATGCATTAATTTGG
This sequence comes from Austrofundulus limnaeus, assembly GCF_001266775.1. Classification (NCBI taxonomy): domain Eukaryota; kingdom Metazoa; phylum Chordata; class Actinopteri; order Cyprinodontiformes; family Rivulidae; genus Austrofundulus; species Austrofundulus limnaeus. The sequence goes on along the minus strand of NW_013952579.1, from coordinate 163,664 downwards.
GTTTAGTTCCAATATCRGTCTTTTATAACTGCATTTTATTTAACATCTCATTGCAACAAAAATTTCATCAGCTGCTTAACTTACGTTATTTGGTCTGTGATCAATTTCCAAACTCAGCCACAGGAAAAAAAAWAATAATCTCTGCCGTAAAATTACAAAAAGCCTCCGCCATCTTTGTTTTTCTGTTTAATTTGCTGATGGTGCAATAAATTCTGGGATACCGTTAGAGATACTCAGATGCAGCCTACTTTTGGGGTTTTGTCAGCTGTATTTGTCGGCCGATGTCGGCTGTGACCCTGAATTGAGAAATCAAAATTCAAAATGTGTTTCGGGATGATGACGTCCTAACAAGACCTGAGCATTTAACAGCAAAGGCTGCATTCCATTCCAAAAATGTAGAATTTTACATTTAACTTCAACATTTAAGGTTTAACATTTATATTTAGGATTTAATATTTTAAATATTTAAATTTAACATTTAGTAAAAATTAGTTAAATGTAAGAACAGTGTGCTAAATAACAATGAAATGTTAGTGGAATTTTTTTTATCATAAAGTGAGCTAAATAATGAAAATATGTTAGTGACATTTTTTAACATTTTGCTTGTACACAAGCGTTCAGATCAGTGATTTCAGAGCGGTTACAGTTCACTGACCTGCCATGGCGAAGCCACCCAGTGCACTGGACTCCGTCTGGGGCTCACACACCCACTTCTCACAGCACTCCCCGGGCACCTGGATTTTGCGTGGCACTGGGCAATCTGGCCCCGGCAGCATTACATCCAAGTTGCAGCGTGGAACGCAGCCGATCTGCCCGTCATGGCAGACGCACTGGTACTTACAGCTCGGGAAGAAGATTTGACCGTTCTGATACACAGAGCCGTCCAAAACACACACATTCCCCATGGAAACTAAAAAACAAAAGAGAGGAAGGAGATTTTTATTTATTTAGTACGCAGGAAAAATTATTCAGCACCAAACACACACTCGCGCTCTAAATGCAGCCCACTCACAGACACAGACACCAGTCCGTCTGTGGACGTTGTCGGAGTAGTCGCACTGCAGCCCTTTACGGGTGTCGCAGGGGTTCAGCTCAGAGCAGACCTGGCCCTTTTGACTGGCGCAAACCAGGCAGCAGGCGCAGTCATCCAGGACCAGGGGCACCCCGGGGGCGCATGCAGGGATCTCTGCGGGACAATGGCACCGTCGAGGACACATCTGGGACCAGGCTGATGTTAAAACCTGGATGGAAAAACAAAACGTAGGTACCATGCTCTCATCAAGAATGAAGATAGAAATAAGAATCAAAATAACTCAATCTAAAACTGGAAACTGTAAATTTACTTTTTGACAGGAGCAATTACTTTAGGAACATGTTTGATCTATTAAAACTAACATTGTCCAAATTAAAAAGTTTAGACGATATGCATTTAAAGTGGTAAAAATACACTAAAACAACATAATATGAAGTCATTTTGAAGTAAAAAGGCATTTTTATAAAGGCTTATAATTCTTACCTGAGCTGTAAAAAAGCAAACAATGACAATTTTGTTCATAAAAGGAACCATCTCCCTGCAGTGTTGCAGTGTAAGAAGCCTGTCGGGTCTTGCAGCTCAGGGTTTTGGCATCAGTCTGACTCGGGACTCAGGAGAGCAGGACCTTTTATACGACTCAGCTGTGAAGACAAGAAGGAAGGACTGCTGCGGGGACTTGGACCCGGACCAGAGTCACATTTCTTTTGGGACATTGCCAAAGAGACTATTGAAAACATTTTTTGACATCCTCAAAGATTATTTTATTATCCTAATATTATCACAGTATAAACTGCTTTTTTATTGGTAATAATGTTCACAAACTTGTCCTTTGTGTTTACACTGTTTGTTGAGGAGGAGCAGTTCAAGATATTATTACATGCTTCCTGCTGTTTTACTTATTCCAAAGCCTTTGACCTTTCACTCGATCCCTACCTGGGAGGTCATGGTGGAAAATCGTCCTATTCCCTGTAGAAATGTTTCTGTTTCCTTAAATAGCTGCTCGGTGGAAACTGTGGTCAGGGATGGAGGAGGACACAATAACACATCTGGTCTGAGGAACGTCTTGTTGTAGGTTTCTGTAGGGATTCGGAAGATAAGGAGAGAAAAGTTAAGAAAGATTCACCAAGTTAAATTTGAGTTTAATTAATCTTTTTTTTTGTTTGTTTTTTATTTGACTAAGTTCAACTC
>NW_013952579.1:152473-161173 GCF_001266775.1 Austrofundulus limnaeus | reverse complement strand
TATATATATATACTGTATGTCATGTTTTTAGTCTGGTTAAAAAGGGGCTATTTTATATACATAAAAAATAACTTAAACTTGTTATAAAGGTCATTTGTTTGTGGCTTTCAGTCTGATTCATAAAATCAGATGAGGATGAACAGAACTGTAGATGGGCTGACTGAAAGTTTCTAAAAGAAGAACGAAAAAAATCTACGGGTGCCATCTTTGTTTCGATCACTGCCAGTTTGAGCTAAAAAAAAAACTCAGCTGGGAATGAACACTTCCAGCATATTTCCCCACAGAGGTCGTAAAAGTAAGACTGAACAGGATGTTGTGTTCTTGTGTCCACATTTTCATTTTGAATATAAATGTCAATATTCTCTTGTTGCAGCATGTGTTGTCAGTTGCTATAACAATGCTGTGGGTTTGGTAGTTGTGTTTCTCAAATGTGTGACCCCAAAAGCCACAGCCCTAGGTGTTCTGAAAAACATTTATGCCGATGTTACAACATATTATTTGAGAGCACTTCCTGAAAACATATCATGTGTAAAAAGAAAAACTAACATGGACTGTCCATCCGTTTGCTTCTTCTCTCATCTGAAAGAAAGACGTCCTCTTCCACAGAAATCCTATTCAACACTGCTCCAACAGAGGAAGGTGAAGAATGTCCAACATCACACACTGGCTTTGTTTCGTGTCCTCTTTGTCTTATGCACCAACGATGTGCTGCTGAAGAGTGGAACAAGAGACACTGGAACAGGAAATAGAGGAGCAGACTGTATARCAGGGTCTTTTCTAGATTAAAATGTCCTGACACTGACAAACTTGTTTTTGTAATTCTTATTATTTATTATTTAAAAATATAAAAAGCTGATGTACAGTATTAAGATTATTTTCCATGTGACTTGGCACAAGACAAGTGTGATTTCTCACAAGTGTAAAACAGGAATTTGGGTTATGCTGCATACACACTTTTATGGTACCTGCAAACTATTTCAGCTGTAGAGGTGAGAGAATATGGAAGATTAAAGAAAATGGTGCTAAAAACTAGACATCCTGATGCATCTCAGTAATCCAGGTAGAAAAATCAAAAAGAAAAATAAGTAGGTCCTCTGAGGAGAAACTGTCTGGAGGACCTTCTTATTTTTCTTTTTTTTAAACTAGACAGAATCTCACTTTGAAAGAGACTATCTGTAGATGCAGATTTCTGTTCAAGCGAGCTCACTTTGGACATTTTGAAGTTGATTTCTGATGGGATTATTAAGCTAACAGCTCGTCGGGGAAGTATCAGGACTGCTGCCACTGTTCATGAATTACCAAAACTTTCTATGTAAATAATTAATATGAAAACTTTTATCATGCACTACTCTGAATAACAAGCCGAGGTGGGCAGGGTACCCAAAAACTGTACTCAAGTAAGAGTAGCGCTACTTCCGCATATTTTTACTCAAATAACAGTAAAATGTATTTTAAATGTATGGGTTTTTTTTTTTTTTGTTCTTATACTGTTTTCTTAGACCTTGTAATGTTTTTTCTATCATTACTGTTCTATCATCTATACTACTAGAGGCCCGCACAAGAATTCCAATGTGTGTAAACTGCTAGTATACGCACAAATGGCAAATAAAGATCGATGTATGTAGCCATCCAAGAAATGATTCAAGTAAGAGTATAAAAGTATTTGGTAAAAAAAAAAAAAAGGCTACTCAAGTACTGAGTAACAGATCAAGACATCAATCATTTAATATTTTAAAATTACATCATCAGGCAGGCCAAAATATAAAGCTATGTGGAAATTTTGATATTTGAAAGATCAAAATGAAAATAATTCTTTTGAATAACACAAATACAAAATAAAATCAGGCAAAAGAATCATTTTTCAGGTCAGTTTCTTTCAATTAAAATTTTCTTTTTTTATGAAACTAACAAAAACTGCAAGTGTGTCTGTCTCTGGTGATCTTTAGGTAGAAACAAGCTTGCTCTTCATTCAGTGAAGTTACTCACAGTGGGTAGAGTATTTTACTCAAGTAAGAGTAGCGATATATCATAATAAAATTACTTAACAGTAAAAGTGAAAAGTAGGGATGTCCCGATCCAGATGTTTTGGCTCTCGATACAATACGATTTTTTTAATGATTAGTCTTTCCAATACCGATCCGATACCGATCCGATAATAGCTTTATTTCTTTCCAAGTGACAAGTTTGGTAGTATTAAAGCACGCCCTGCTGTTCCCACCACGAGAAACATCCAGTTTGCAGATTTTGCAAGATGCAGTTTCAGCATCATTGTTTTCTACTGAAAAGTGTTCCCACACTGTGGACATGGTTGCATACTTGTGTGCGTCTTGACTTCTTAACGGCAGTTGTAAAGCATGATGATGCTGAAAACTGTCACAAAAACTGGATCGGCCCGATCACATGACTAAATCTGATTCTAGCCGATTTTCAAAGAATAGCCGTATCTGCCATCGATACGATACTGAGCATCTGATCTGGACATCCCTAGTGAAAAGTACAGCGTATACTCCTAAAAGTCACTCAAGTAAATGTAACTATTTACTACCCAACTCTTATAACAAGTATTTTAAGTCATTTTATATAAAAACAGAAGAACATTTTTGTTGGTTAAAAAATAGTATATGATTATAAAGACTTGGTTTTTTGTTTGGACAGGAGGTGGCAATTMACCAAAAATATTAGCTATAAAGAAAATCCAATGTAGGGTGCCCAAAGCTTAAATCATTCCTCTAGTACTCAAATGTCAGAATTTTGGGCTTCCGAGACAAAAATACTGTATCTGTTTGTACACTTAAAATGACGCATAGAGCACTGTTGTTGTAATATTGTTGCATTATTTCTTAAATACGCTTTTTCCAACGTTTCATCAAGTTGGAACACTTTCAACTCGAAGCCGACGTCGGTCCGACTTCACAATCTTGACTTCCGCTGYAACTGGAACGCAGTTCCACGAATTATTTCTCCAAACTGAGGKCGTTCAAGTTCATCACTTTTGTGCCACATTTAGTCGTCTTTCAGCCACCAGGTGCAGCTTTTTTTCCTTCAGCTGCAGGAAATATTTTTGTACCGTTTTAAAACAAGGCGTGACAGTATTTTCTGAGACGAAAAACAAAGACAGCCTGCCAGCTGCTGGAGCAGATTTGGAGCTTCGAGCCTTCACCAGGTGGTCAGGCCACACAGGGGATGTCTCCTGAGTTTACACGGAGACTCGGGCAACAGTTTACAAAACGTCACATTGTAACGCTCCTGGTCAGCAGTCTGTGTGGCACAAATGGGGTGATCAAACCTTTTTTTATTGCRATGTAATTTCACAGAATTGGATTACAACATATTTTTTTTACACCTGTCAGTCTATGGTCTCTTGAATTACAATTTATATTTCAAATATTTGGACTTTTAAATAATGGGTTTAATTTAACTGTATCATGTTATTTCTCTCATTGGGATAAACTTAGTCTTCAGAATGTCCGCTGTAACAGCATTCAGCACCATCTGGAGGAAGTTCTACAGAATAAAACAAGTTGAGAGAAAATCTGAGAAGTGCAGCAAACTTTGCTCAAACTCTGACAGGACTCTGTAATCGAGCGCTGTAAACCTAGACACAGAGTGCTGTTTATAAGAACTGCATCTGGCTCTGAGCGTTGCGTACACAACATGAACGGAGATGCGCTTGGCTCCTGTTTGATCTCATCTTCCTTCTTGGTTTTATACAAAGACTRAAGCTAAACAAGCAGAGTTCAGATTCAGTAAATGACCTCTGTGAATTGTTTTTATGCAGAACTTTAAAAAACAACAAACGACTATTTCATTTTATAGAGGTTCTTSCAAAATAAACCTCCTAAAATATCTTTGCCATTAGTTCACATTTGTTTTCAGATCATTTTGCTCCAGATTTCATTACACTTTTCTTGGCTTGGTGGTATTCCTGMTGACCAAAGGGAAAATCCATTGCAGATTTTAAATGGTAAATAGCCTGCACTATAGCGCTTTATCAGGACTCCGAAGTGCTTTACGTTACAATCATTCACCCATTCATACACACATTTACAGACTGACGGTTGTTGTTGCCTGAGTATCCATCAGCAGTGGGCAATAACTGTGGCATTTAGCCGATAGCGATAAATATGACAAGTAATACATGATAATTGCACTTGCAAGTAGTCCGCCATTTTCCTTGTACTCCAGTTAATGTCTGYGTTTCAGGTGAATAAACAAGTTCGTAGGATTAGCATTAGTTGCTCCCTCATTGGTCTCACGAGTGCATCGTACATGAACATACGCCATCACATGGCACTAATTGCAGTAATTGCAAAGTGGCAAACATTARTTKTTGGCAGTTTTTCTGATGATTAATTGCACATGGTTCGATTTTACCCAACCTTAGTGTCCAAGTAAACTCAAGAGGCATCCATGGTGTGGCCTGACCACCTGGTGAAGGAGGCTCAAAGCTTCAGTACCATGCCTTTGTTCAGAAAATACTGTGTCACAGCTTGTTTTAAAAAAAAGTTTACTTAAAACGATAGTCAGATCTTTACCCTTAAAAGAAGTCTACCAAGACAGGTTCCTTTTGTTTTTTCAGGTGATTCAGATGAGGATGAACTGCCCTGATGAGAGTTGATGGCCTCAAACATGTTCAGAGCTATAAAACTTTCCAGACACAAGATGTGTGTGAGATCAATGCCACAGTCCCTGACCCATCTCCCCTTTCTTCCATTTTCCATGCACACATGCAAGTCCGTAGAGCGTTCCCAGCTGTTCATGTATGAAGCTGAAAGGTTTCACTTTGCACACCAAACAGCAGTCAGTCAGTGGAAATAACAGCTTGGGGAGGGGGGGGGGGGCACAAGTCTCTCACCCAGAGTTTATTTGCTGTATGCCACTGTACATGAACTGAATCACCGAGACAGAGGCAGCTGTCTCTTCTGGTGGGTGGCAGCGGACGGGCGCGATGCAGAGGTTTCCACTAATAAAACGTGTCATATGGAAAAACCTCAAGATGCATCTCAAGAGGAAGGGCTTTCTGTTTTCACTGAGCAGACATGGAGAGCTGGTGGCTTCCTGTGTGGAAGAGGGGGTCATGCATTTTAGAAGCATAGTAAAGTTTGTGATGCAATAACTAAAAATTAGAGATGCACCGGTGGTTATGGTCTGAATTTATATACAGTACCTTGCTCCTTAGTTGTTTTATGGAGAAGTACCTATCTTTTTGCAGCAACAGAACAAGGTCCTTGCAGACCGGTGAACTGAGAAAGCAAAATTCTTACGCCTACGTCATTTAGCTGGCAAATAGTTATTATCACCCACAAAAACATAATAATTGCAAAAAAAGTAACTTGTCCTAAAGAGTCTGAAACTAGAAAAGATGAATTTAGGCTTCTACACTTATCTTTATATTAATCAATGAACTTGTTAATCATATTTCCTTTGTCTTTTTTTTTCCATGTGCTACTTTTCTCTTTTTCAGCCACACGCTGTTTATATTGACGCACTATAATTGTCACCTTATGCAATAAAACAATAAASATGCAGACGGTGTGTACAACATGCAGGGCGTTTCAGATGTTTAGTCAAAAAAATAAAAAAATAAAAAAAACTAGGCACCAGCAGGTGTTATTACCCTGGTAAAATTATGTGTTAAATAATTCATTCGAGCCGAGGTATTTCCCATAAATATATATAAAGGCTTTTATGATATATGTGGTAAATGGACTGTTTTGCAGATACCGCCATCTTTGCCTAACACAAAGCATCATGGTCCAGTTTGGGGGCATCCGGTGCTGGTGAGTGAAATGACTGTGAAAATGGGTCGTGGTGATACAGTAGCTGCACGGCATTTTTCTTGTGTATATGTGCAACAATTATCACAGATACATGAAAATAAATAAGTTTAAATATAATAATGAAAACACAAGATTGTCTCTACTCGGTCTAGTAGATCTTGTGCTAAATGTGTTGACGTACATCGATCTGGGCTGCGTATCATATTTCCCAACTACAGATCATTTTAACCACTTAATATTACAAATATAGGTATGGACTATCTTAAAACTTGACAACRTCTCTATATGGTTTATTTATTAACAATAACATACAGTACACCAACAGGGCTGCCACAAACGATTATTTTTATAATCGGTTAATCACCAATTATTTTTTCGATTAGTCGACTAATCAGATCATACGTTAACTGAATATAAAACATACAGCTTATCGTGCCAGAATTCAGCTGCTATTGTATAACCATGGTTAGATTTTARCTATATGCTAACTAAAAATAATTGCTGTGGAAGGCAAGTTCTGCTCTGCAGATATTGCACAGGTTTCTCTTTCATTTTCTTAAAAAGATCCCACACTTTGAGCTCCGTTACCAGGTAGCCATGATACCAGAGCCTGTCTGTATAATGTCTTGTGACGTCCACGGCCTACCCCATTTATCACTACTGTGCATGTGTGTCAAGGACAGAAAGGCAGATGTGGCAGTGGAAGGTGTCAAAGCAGTTTGGAGAGAAAAACAAAGTAAAGAACAAAACGAAACAAAAAAGAAAAGGATTAATCGATTATTAAATTAGTCATCGATTATTTTAATAAGCAATTAGTCAACAACTAATCGACTAATCGTGGCAGCCCTTATACACCAAACAGAAAGCTACAGATCACAATAACAAATGCATTTACCACTGTTAAAACAAAAACACATATTTGAATTAATATTTAAGCCAAATTTGATGTGTGGCCAAGAAGGACGTTTCATACGTACATTTGATAAATCATAGGTCAGCCTGCCTCAAGATTATATATAGATTATATGTTTATCATCCAGCCCCACTGCTCAGCACTGTTAATATGATCACTGTATACTGGGATTTTATCTGGCAAAAACATATTTAATATAATGCCATATTATAGTAATTATTACAATATATTAGTGCACAAAAGTATAACCTTACCTCTACTTTGCATGTCCAGTTTGCTATTTTAGGCAATAATTCCAACATTTGAGCAGGTAAAGGTTCTGGACAAGTTTGTCCTTTTTCCTGATTAGAAGTTTACGAAAGGGCCACTGGGAAAAAAAAAGGAATTCTGACTTTAATCTCAGAATTCTGAGAAAAAAGTCAGAGTTCTGAGATTAAAGTCAGAATTCCTTTTTTTATTTTTCAGTGGCCCTAATCCTCTTCCGTAGAAGTTGGTACCTCATGAACCAAAATAAACATTTTAATACACGTAACAATCAAAACTTTAGACATTTATAACCTGTCCCATCGTTTACTTTCTTTTGTTTGCCCTCAAACCCCACAAACCATTGCGCGCCGCTTCCGGTAGGCGGCGCTAAACGGTATCCGACCACAGTGCACCGCAGTGACAAAGATCGTCTCTTACAAAGGTCACCACTCTGTATGGTGCTGAGCAAAATCCTAGACCTAGACTTTAGTCACACAATTAAAACACACATAAATAGTAATTTATTATGTCGTGAGTCGTGACAAATGGTTAGCCTTTGAATCCTCTTTGAATGACTAACTTTTCTTTAGCATGTTTTTAAAACGCGTCCATGTAAACGCGTGTTCATGCGCAGGCGCGTCTCTATCAGCAGCAGCAGCCGACGCTGCTCTGTGCTGAGAACCGGAAGGATGCTACAGGACGGAGGACGCTGTGGAAACTGGATTATTTGACGTCGTTCGTTCAGGTCTTTCTGTAGTTGCCATGTTTCCTTCCTGTTACTCCAAACCGGCGGAGAGCGGTGGCAAACGAAGCTCGGTGGCGAAGCTGGTGCTGGGAGTGTTTGTGGTGTACCTGCTGCACAGCGCCTGGATGCTGTACACCTTCCTCACCACCAGACCCTGCGACGGAGGAAGAGGGGAGCTCTGCATCACCTCCTACCTGACAGCTGCGTCCAGACTGCAGGTTTGTTTGTCTTCCACACCATCATGGAACAGAAACATTTTAGATTTAAAAAAAAAAAAAGACAAATTGACTTGATATTTCTAAGCATAAAGCCCATAGCAGATTAGAATTTGACTTGCTATGAAAATTTATTTATAAATAAATTTAAAAACAACCGGTATGGACCACATTAAGGTTCAGGATCATGCAAATAAGTAAGACAGAATTATAATAATTACAATGCTAAAATTAAGTTCAACAGAGTGCATGCTAAAAACGAAAGCAGGCAATATAACTCTGTAAAATAAGTAAAAGAGACAAAGAATCAGAATCAAAATACTTCATTTTATTAGGGGGGAAACTGTAACAGTTGCTTCATGCAAAAATTTAAAACGTAATCATTAAAGTAAATAAATATAAATAAAAGTGACCMWTCATATCGAAATGAGGATTAAGTCAAATTTGGTCAAAATGACCTAATTACGTTTTCAGACTCCTGGCTTTAAAAGCTACATTTTGATACTTGTATCATTCTGATATCATAAGTAAATCCATATATATGACTTAATTTGTCTTGTTGGTTACGATAATGCATAAATATTTGGTCTAAATCCTAATTTTATGTCATTTTAATGAGGAATATTTTATGTCCTTATAAAGAGGAAACTTCAATTAGAATTTGAATATTGAGATTTACACTCACCGGCCACTTTATTAGGTACACCTGTCCAACTGCTTGTTAACACTTAATTTCTAATCAGCCAATCACATGGCGGCAACTCAGTGCATTTAGGCATGTAGACATGGTCAAGACAATCT
>NW_013952579.1:150096-151385 GCF_001266775.1 Austrofundulus limnaeus | reverse complement strand
TGTACCTAATAAAGTGGCCGGTGAGTGTATATTATATTGATATTATATATTTATTAATAGAAGACTTAGAATCACCTCTCAAACTTTTGCTTGTAGAACTGGAACGAGCTTGATGAGAGCTTAAAAAGGGTTGAATTTCATCTCCACCTTTAAAAAACAGTTAAAGACCAAATTGTTTTGTTTATATATGAGATCACTTGTAGGACTTGTAATGGATTGATCATAAATATTATAATCTGTGTTGTATATGGTGTGTAATGATATGTATGACGAATGTATTGTGTAGCAAGTATTTTAAATTTACAAGATTGTATGTACTCAGGCTCCTTTTACAAGCTTTCAGTAGCTTTTCGGAGACCCAATTCACACACTGGTATATTGTAGCGATGTAGTATGTGAATCTGACATTTGGATTTTTTATTCTTGATTACTGTGTGTGAATAAAACCAAACTGAAACTGAAATTTCCCAGCTCAAAAGAAACAAAACTTTGCTAGCTCACATGGAAAATCTCAAAATTATAAGACATTTTACCTCAAAATCAGTTTTTTTGTTGCTACTGTTCAAAACAATGCTTCAATTTTTTGTTTTATGATTATATTTTAGACAGTTTATTCAAATGATACATTGATAAGGCATTTATTCCTCAACTTTTGCAAACGTTTTAATCAAAACACTATATTTGCCTATTTCTCCTTACACCACTTTTAGACTTAATCCTCGTTTTGATGTGATGGGTCACAAATAAAGTCAGATGTTTAATTTCAGGGACCAGGAATCAGTGTACGTCTGAGGAACAGATTTTCTTTTTTTTCTTTTTCCTTTCGTCTTTAACTCAGGTGAGTGTGTTTACCTGCCTCGTCCCAGACAACAGTCAGCTCCACCTGGCTCTAACAGTGGACCCCTTCGACCCTTACTCCACATTTGAGAGGTGAGTTTTTATTGTGGCTGATTATATTCCAGTCAGACAACAAGCCGGACAGATTTACTTTGGGGTTGTCTCTGTAACCACAGACAGGTGAACGTCTCCCTGCCTGACGAGACTCGGGCTAACGGCACTTTGTATGCAGTCGTTTATGTTCACAAAGCTGGAGTCTCACCCCTGGAGGACAGAAGAGAAGTCCACTACGCTGCTCATCTCACCACGTACATCACTCCTCCTCCTGCAGAAGGCCTGGAGAAGGTGACACCAGTGTTTGTAAAAGATTTTATCCTCATGTCGACATTTCTGTGCAGCAGAATGTGCTTTATTATTGTTTTTTTTTAATCTTTCTGTGGCCTCGACAGAAA
>NW_013952579.1:142357-144327 GCF_001266775.1 Austrofundulus limnaeus | reverse complement strand
TGTCAATGCCATACTGTATTATTAATCTATTAAATGGAACAAAGTCTGCACCCTCAAATATATGTTCCAGGAGTTCAACTCCTGGAGAAGGTGACACCAGTGTTTGTAAAAGATTTTATCCTCATGTCGACATTTCTGTGCAGCAGAATGTGCTTTATTATTGTTTTTTTTTTTATCTTTCTGTGGCCTCGACAGAAACAGAGTCCTGTATCACACTGGAGACCGCACCTGTCAATCACTATGATGTCAGAGGACTTTAGCTTCAGTAAGGCGGGGCTTCCCAGTGACGTGAGGCGCTACATAAGAGTGTGAGTCGTACGAAGATTTACAGACCAGAACCAAGGTTCTGCAAATCTCTGCTTTATTGCTTCTTATTCCAAGAGTTGTAATAATATGGTTTATTACAAAAAGACCCCATTTATGTATTTTGCAAACATTTTTTTTCTACATTCAAACTTTATTTTTGCACAAGAAATCCAAATATTAGTGCTGTCAACAAAATTTTTCTTTACATCTAACTCACTGATAAATCCTGTCCCTGTTAAATTTGGGTCATTTGCTGAAAAAAGATAAAGACTGAAAGAAAATAGTGACAGTGTAAAAAAAACAGCTGCAGTACATAAATAATGCAATGAGGCGCCAGACCCAACCAGGCCTGCTCCATTAGTTTGTTGGCTGCCAGGTGGAAAACTGAAACTGTTCGTGCTATTGAAGTATTAGATTTTTTTATTTCATGATTTTTTTTATAGACAAGATGCATAAACTATTATTTAAAATATGATGTTGTGAACTCGGCCCAGCTGGCCTTCTGGCATCATAACAGCATCCATCTCTTTGTTTGATTGGTTCTTGTTGGGTAGTGGAGGCCACAGGTTCATGAGGAAGACACAGACAGATTCAGTGGAGAAAAAACGAGCTGAGTTGAAAGGCAAAGCTCCTGATTTTCTTGTCCATCTACAGTAGGGTTGGGCGACATTGGCCAAAGAATTAATTGATAAATTGTGGTATTTAGCCGATGAAAGTTAATATGATGATTAATCCCCTGGAGTCCCTGGATGCCTGCATGTCCTAGTCACATGACCAATTTAAATCACTCTGGTGGGAAAGATTTGCTCTCTGTAAAAATCTGTTTCATCCACCCATAATGTTTTATATAGATTGAATAGCATCATCTGTTTTTATTTGTTCTTTTAAAAAWTTTTAACAGCTGGGGGGTCAGGGACTACAGGCAAAAATTAGTGCTTAGAGCTACAACCTGATACAGTCTTTATAACCTTTACAGAGTACTCATTACCATATATGTGCTTATGGTATTGCATTTCTAATAGTTGCTACTAATTGTTGTTAAAACGTTTTGTGTAGGTATATCAAAAATATACTTATTACAAAAGTAAGGAAATTAGTGTTTGTGACTTTCGTCCCATAAATGCATGTTCCTTACAAATGTGGCAACGTTAAAAAGGGGAATTAACAGGCTTTACAATGATATAAGATTTATTGCCAAGAAGCATTGGGCCTCATGCAAGAACGTGTTCGTATTCTTATCCTAAATTTCTCTTACTTTTGTTCGTACGAACATGTCACGTCAGATTCAGCAAACTCTTCTATCTTCAGGAAAAGTGTGTAAATGAGCAGCATAAASTGATGAACGTATATCCAGCTGCTCGCGCAGGAGGAGAGGAGATTAGCACAATTACCACCCCAAAAACACCATATAAGGTAACGTTTCCTGCTCGACATACCAGGAAGTGTCCATTCATGAATGACATCGCAAAGAAAAAAAGAAGAAGTTTACGAGTTCTGAGATTGAAGTTCTGCTCTCAGAGATCCAGAAAAAAAAGTCATTTTTAGCAGCATCAGCTGTGGAATTAAAGAAATGAAAAGACGACTGCTGTTAATGTCGTGTCTCCAGTGGGTCGTTTACAGTCACAGAAATAAAAATCTAAATCATATTCATCTCTCTTTAGTCC
>NW_013952579.1:129196-140994 GCF_001266775.1 Austrofundulus limnaeus | reverse complement strand
GGTTTGTTGTTTGAGATCATCATATTAATATTGTAGTGTTATACAACAACATTAATAGCCAATTTAATTTAATCTAATCAATTAATGTTGTTAGTTACATTTAAAATCTAATTCCAATTCAAACAGAATAACCTATTGTCAACGTAATTATGGAGTGTGATTTATTTTCAAATTAAAATATCTTCAAACCAATGAAATATGAAGTTATTAATGAGAAAAATCCATCTGGATAACAGCAGACTGACTTCACGTAAAATATACGACAGGTCTGGACCACTCGTGAATTTTGTTCGTATCTGAAGAAAATCTTAGAATACGAAAACATTGGTGAATGCYACAAGTTCTCCTAAATCACTCGTACGCACAACTTAAGAACAAATCTGTGCGTACGAACGGTTCTTGCATGAGGCCCATTGTTACTACAAAGAAATAATCTACCGAACACAAAATTCCTTACAATTTGTGCTAAGTTTATAAAGAATAGCAGGTATGCAGTTTTTTTTTTTTTTTTGCCTTGTGGATGGTAGCCAAATCAGAGCATCATCTGTGCAGTGGGGGCCTGGTTTGGAGCTTATCGTTTTGAAGGAATCTCTACCAAGTTCTCAAGATTTTCTGGTTTTGTGCTTTGTGATGTTTTTACTTTCAGTGGTATTTTAGTGGCCCAGCACTGGCACTGCTGCTTTTTAAAAATTCAGACAAAGAGGGGTGTAGTTGAAACTAAAACCACAAACCTAAAAACAGCAAAACTAAAAAAACAGGTTTTAACCTTCTGTCAGGACCTTGGAAATAAAACAGTCAAAAACTTGAAACTAAGTGTTAAGCAGTTGTTAAAAAGATGAAATACAGATGGAGTTTCTTTCACTTTAATCAAAAACCTTTATTATCTGATAATTTAAAAAAGAAAAGCTGTTATAATTAAAGAAAAACCTGCAGTTGTTAAGCATCGCTGAACAAGCTGTTTCCGTGCCGTTCGCTCACCTTCCCGACCTCTAAATGATGAATCGGGCCGAGCCAACTGGACTTGTTTCTCCCCGCAGCTCTCAGGACGGCCGGCAGATGATGTACCTCCCTCTGCTGCTGGTCAACGAGCTCAGCTTCAGAGTCAGAGACCTCGTGGTGGGCAGGTTGATCTGCACAAACGTCAGCATGCTAACAGTTGTTAACGTTAAAAACCCACACGTTGATCTGGTTTCGCTGGCAGGAGATCAGCAGCAGCACCCTGCAGCTGCCTCTCACCGTGTCCTACGAAGGAATCTCTCTGAGGAGGTTCAGGTTCTGGATCCATCTGCACGACATCGTTTATTCTTTGAGACAGTTTGGTGAGCGAACATCCATTCATGGTTACACCAGCAGGAGGTTGCTGTTGTTATAAATGTGTCTGGTTTTACACAGGGTTCACTGAGGAGAACATTGATGAAATTAAAGAAACCTTGATGGGATCCAACCTCTACCTGTTAGTGCTCACTGCACTCATCACAGCTCTACAGGTAAGAAAACAAATTTGATGCTGTATTCCATCAATAAAATAACCTTTTTTTTTGTTTCCTCAGCTAATCTGTGAATTTCTGGCTCTTAAAAACGACATCAGCTTTTGGAGGAAAAAGAAGAGCATCGCAGGAATGTCAAGAACATTAGGTAATTCTCACCTCTATGACAACATAATTACTTTTTAGACTCAAATGAAAGGAACATTCAGTGTAAACGATCTTCAGCACTGAGGGAAAAAAACGGCCCGCCCTCGCCTCTCTGCTTGCAGTTCTGTGGCGTTGCCTCGGCACTTTGCTGATCTTCCTCCATCTGCTGGAGGAGACCAGTCTGCTGGTTCTCCTTCCTGTTGGACTGGGAGCATGTGTGGAGGTATGCGCCGAAACCCGTCCGATTTCACAAATGCAGATCAAAAAGACACGTTCTCAGTAATCTGCCGTCCCATCAGGTGTGGAAGGTGTTCAAGGTGTTTAAAGTCCAGTTCAGTAGGAAGTTATATGTGAGTATGAAGCATTAAAATGTTCTCAGTGGTTCTTTGGATTATTTTATTTACTTATGCATACACATGTGGACAAAATTGTTGGTATTCCACAGTTTGTGACTGAAAAGTCCACACAGGTCACTGAAATAACTTGAAACTTACATAAGTGATAAAAAATATTAACAACTGACAGTTAAACATTGTTTTCGAACAGTGGTTTAACAGAATTATTGGACAAAAATGGTGGCACTCGTAACTTAATAATGGGCTGTGCGACATTTTGAGGCAATCTCTGTCCACAGGTATGTTGGTCCACTTCAYGTGGACAAACTGATGAAGTTGTCTCAGGTTTTAATAGTTTCTTCTCCACGTGTCATGTTTCAGCTCCTTCCACAGATGTTCTGCARGGTTTAGATCAGGGCTTAGAAATACACTTCAGAACWGTCCAATGTTTGGTTCTGATCCAGTCTTGAGTGGTTTTAGCTGAGTGTTTTAGGTCAATATCCTGTTGGAAGACCCATGAATTGCAACTGAGACCAAGCTTTCTAACACTGGGCAGCACATTTCTTTCTCGAATTCCTTGATGGTCTTGAGATTTCATTTTACCCTGCACAGATTCAAGACACCTTGTCATACATGTCACTGTTCTGATGTTTACTTGTGTCTTCACTGTAAAAAATCCAACCTTTTTTTTTGGGATGAAAAACTATTTTCAGTTGAAAAAACTTGAAAAACTAAGTCTGACATATTGGAGACAATAATTTAAGCCGGTCCAAAAAAACCAAGGCAGTTGTAATCTTAAACATTATTTTGTGAGTTGTGTCAGTACTTATATCTCTATGTTGTAGGTCATTGCAACAGATGAAAGTGCTGCTAACTTCCATGCTTTTGCTGTGAAATGCAGGAAGGACAACTTTTGGAGTTGGCTTATGAGTTGAAGGCGGAGTGAACTACTCTGACACTACTCAGAGCTCGCAGAGATAACTTTTGTTCTTATGCTTCTGGTTTGTATTTATCCAGTCCAATATTTTAGTGTTAATAATGTTTTTTTTTTTAAAAAAGAACAAAATAGGCAGAAACACGATTTGAAAGTATTTGTTTCCCTCTTCCTGCTTCTTCCTCCTATCAGCTCAGACAGCAGAGTTCTTGCTCCATCTCTTTGTTGCTGAAATGGTTAATTTTCAGAAAACTCAACTCAGAAAAAGACATAAACTCTTTAATTTGTGATTCATGAACCATTTTGAGTTGTGTTGACTAATGTTGTCACATTCAGGCTTGATTTGACATCTGTGTTAAGGTTTGGTTACTGACTGTAGCTGATACCATGAGTGAAAGGTCTGAACCACAGACATACAGCGGGGAAAAAGGCCAGGACTGATGAGTGTAATCAAGAAGTACTCCTGATGGATAAGTAAGATGTTGTCTATATTGACACATCGTGATGCTAATGTAGTCATCAGCAGCAGACAACTTTTTACTAATCATTTCTATAACAAAAAAAAATTTGTTGATGCAGTGATAGAGTTTAAATTACTGCAGCTCACAGTGAAGTTCACAGTATTCAGGATTTATAGTTGGTAAAATCTGAAATAACTGGAGTAAGAGAAATTTAAGATTCATAGTTTGTACAACATAAAGTTTTAAGTTACTGCTACTGTCATGTGAAGTAGAAGAGTCTGCATTAAAAGTTCTCACAACCTAGAACTTTAAGTTTCTATAACATTTTAATGAGTTACAAAAACTTGGAAATCAAAGTTTGGCAAACTCAAAAGCAAACCTAAAAAAGTTAAGTTGAAGTCCAAAACTCAAAAATGCCCTGAAGTTTGTTGCCTTACAGTACAATTATGAGTTCTGCCAACTTTTCTTTTTTTTTTAACAGTATTGACGCTCAAAAATCTGTAATTTTTACAAAAACACTATACTCTAACACAGTGTAACGGGGCGACAAGCGGACGGTTGGCTGCAGGAAAGAGAGAATGCGGGGTGAAGATAAGAGCGTCTGCAGGACAGAGGAGCAGGGAGTGGAAGGTAGAGGTAGGGAGACGGTTTTCAAATCTTAGTTATTTTCTTAACTTTTTTCACGTTCTACAACCTGTGACATAAAATTAATTTGAAGCAGAGTTGGAATAAAAAACCCAGTAACATTGCCCTATACGTCCGTATACCTGTGAAATGAGGGGAAATCTGTGTAATTTACAGACAGTACATACACGTGAAGTGTAAGCCCTGTGCCAGATGCAGAAAAGCAGACCCAGAACAGAACAGAGCCTCCATGTTTTACTGTAGGTGAAGTGTTTTTTTTCACTGTTACATTTTTATGTCTGTGAATATAGATTTGAAGTAACTTGTTGACAAAAGCTTCAGTTTTGTGTCGTCTATTCAAAAGACATTGTCCCAGAAGCTTTGTGGCTCGTCAGTATGCATTGTGGCAAATTCTAGTCTCATTTTTTTATGATTTGGTGTCCTCCTCAGCGGTTCTTCATTAACTCCACTTCAGCCCAGTGACCTGTAGTGCAATCTGACATGGATGAACCTTTTCCTTGGATTTCACTGGTAAAAATGCATTTGTATTATCCGTCTCTTTGGTTTGGCRTCAGTTTTCCCTCCTGCGACCACAGCCAGGGAGGTTGGCTCCAGACCTGYGGACCTTAACTTTCTGATTAATCTGCACCTGTAAACACAGAAGCATCAAGCTGCTTGGTGATTGTCTTATAACCTTTACCTTTAACATGCTCATCTATAATTTCCTTTCTACTCTCTAGGAACAATCTCCTTCACTTCCTATGGTTCAACCATGTCACCCTTTAAATAAGCAGACTGATTATAAGCTTGAAGACACCTGTGATGCCAATCAGACACACCTTAGTTAAACATTTCTCTATGGTCAAATTATTTTCAGTCTTTTCTAGAACATCATAATTTTTGTTCAAGCTTGTTTCCCTAATTCTTTTAAACCGCATTTCTAAACCAGTGTGTGATTTTCATTAGTTAATTATAGTTTTATTATTTAGTATTTTATCATTTTCAAGTTGTTTCAGTGACCATTGTGGACTTTTTGGTCAATAACAGAGGGGTACCAACAGTTTGTGTCGTCAATCTAAAATAAGCCACAAACTACCATTAGCTCTTCTCTTACTGTGCAGGTAAATAAGCTGGATGAAGAGGAGAGAAAGACAGTAGAGTTTGATGCACAGGTATGGTTTTTCCTTTCTTCCTCTGTGCTCTGAGTTTATGCTTTGCTTYAGGCTTTATTTAATTAGATTCATTTGTAATTTCCTCTCAAGGCATCCAGATTTCTGTCCTACTTGGTGTATCCTCTGTGTCTCAGCGGAGCCGTTTTCTCCTTGGGATACTTGCGCCAAAAAAAGTGGGTTAACCAGCAAGTTCAGCTCTCTAAATGTTATTATTATTATTACTATTATTATTATTATTACGGGGTGTTGCATCTTTGCTCTTCAACTTTACCTGAAATTAAAGCTCACTCGTCTATCGTTGTGGTCCGGCCACAATGTAGCCAAGTGTGTAGGTCTGGGGAGAATGTAGCGGATCTTCAAAGAGCCTAAAACGAGGAAAAGAGATAATTTCTTGAATGATTATTGGGTTAGAGTTCAAACTAATTTGACAAACGAAATGACTTCCCCTGAAAATGATCAGCTACTGGATGGAAAATAAGTGAAAAAGTAAGTCCAAAGGAAAAAATATATAGAAAAACCGTAAAAAAAAACCTTAGAAATTTAAATCAAGGGCTCCTAAAGTCATAAAGGTGACATAAACWTTTTGTAATAAATATGAATGAGATTTTGTAAAGATAACATTAAGAGCATGTAGAGGGAAACAAATCATAATGCTGAGGTAAACGGTTGTTGAGATATTTACATGTGAATAAACAGGAAGTGATGTCAAATGGGAGTGAACAGCATTGCTACAAAAGCTAACAACACAAATTCTTTAGATTATTTTGAGTCACTATTAGAGATTTAAAAACAAGAGTCAGAGTTTAAACAATATTGTCTCAAAGACCAGAGAGTTTTTTTAAAGGATTCCCCTTTGATGTCACTTCCTGTTTCTTTGTCTGAGCTAAATTCATTAGAAAATAAGCCATTTATGTGACAAAATGCATAAAATCTTGTGAATTATATCAAGTTTCTTTATATAAATATGTTTTCTTGGACTTTTTGTAGTTGAAGGATGTGCATGTCACAAGCACAGTAAAAAAATTACAAGTCCTGCTGCTTAAAAGCTAAAAAAAAAGGATGAGGGATGATTTAGACTTTTGCAATTTTACATAATTTGATCAATTAATTAAAAACTAATTTATTGTTTTTAATTTGTGAGGTTTTATTTGCCATGAACAAGTAACTTTTACATTTACAAAAAAAATAATAATAAAAAATAAAAATCTACAGCCCAGTTAATAATTTTATCATCAAACTGTTATTTTCTTGACAGTTATTATTCCTGGTTGATCAGTACTCTGGTTACTGGTGAGTTTTTCTTACTACGTCCTCTAATTTGTTGATTTGTGTCAGATTTTTAATTTAAAATTTTCGAWAAAACTTCACTCCTTTCCTCCTCTGCAGGAGTGTATTCGTTCGGTTTTCTGTCCATGACTCCTCAGATCTTCATCAACCACAAGGTTTGATAAAAACCTGCCTCAAAACATCGATTTAATACGACGGAGTATTAGGGCCACACAACGAGATTTGTTTTATTATCCTTACGACAATAAAGTCATAAGATTATGTGAATAAAGTTGTAATTTTACGAGAATAAAGTCATAATAGTATGAGATCAAAGTCGTAATTTTACAAGAATAAACTCATAATATTACAAGATTAAAATCGTAATATTATGACAAAAAAGCCATGGAAAAAAGTCATAATTTACATGACGTGTCCATTTTCTGTTCCTAATTTCCTCCTTATTTTCCCACACCTGCTGTGTACAGCCATGTCTCTGTGTTTATAAAGTAGTTCATGATGGCTCGGGCCACAGTTCGATTAATTTGATTTCATCCAAATTAACTACGTGACGACTAAATCTGTCAACGCTTCCATTAATTACAAAACGGCTTCAGTTTATCAAATAGTCATTTGCACAATTTGCAAGTCCTGCTAATTTCAGAACCAGAATCATCTTTATCAGCTTAATTTGATGCTAATGAATGAGTTTTTGGAAAGGTAACAATAATAGCATGTAGAGGGAAAACAAATCATATTGCTGAGGTAAACGGTTGTTGAGATATTGACATGTGAATAAACAGGAAGTGATGTCAAAGGGGCTAGATAACTTTATTTGAAGCAATACTAAAGAACAACTTGACAAGCTGCTCAACATTCCTCATTTTAACGCAGTRGTAACCACGTGAATTTTCATGTAAAGGGTATAGTTTTACAACTTTATTTTAGAATATTATGACCTTTTTCTCGTAAAATTATGACTTTAATCTCGTAATATTACGACTTTATTCTCGTAATATTAGGACTTTAATCTTGTAATGTTACGACTTTATTCTCATAATATTATGACTTTTCTCGTAAAATTATGACTTTAATCTCGTAATATTATGACTTTATTCTCATAATATTATGAATTTAATCTTGTAATGTTGCAACTTTTTTCTCATATGAATTTAATCTCATAATATTACGACTTTATTCTCATAATATTATGACTTTGATCTTGTAATGTTATGACTTTATTCTCACAATAATATGACTTTAATCTCGTAATATTAGGACTTTAATCTCATAATGTTACGGCTTTATTCTCATAATGTTATGACTTTAATCTTGTAATATTACGACTTTATTCTCATAATATTATGACTTTAATCTTGTAATGTTGTGACTTTATTCTCACAATAATATGACTTTAATCTCGTAATATTACGACTTTATTCTCGTAATTTACGACTTTATTCTCATAATAATATGACTTTAATCTCGTAATGTTACGACTTTATTCTCATAATAATATGACTTTAATCTCGTAATATTACGACTTTATTCTCGTAATTTACGACTTTATTCTCATAATAATATGACTTTAATCTCATAATAATATGACTTTAATCTCATAATATTACGACTTTATTCTCATAATAATATGACTTAAATCTCATAATATTATGACTTTAATCTTGTAATATTATGACTTTATTCTCATAATATGACTTTAATCTCATAATATTATGACTTTAATCTTGTAATATTATGACTTTATTCTCATAATATGACTTTAATCTTGTAATATTATGACTTTATTCTCATCATAATATGACTTTAATCTCATAATATTATGACTTTAATCTTGTAATATTATGACTTTATTCTCATCATAATATGACTTTAATCTCATAATATTATGACTTTAATCTTGTAATATTACGACTTTATTCTCATCATAATATGACTTTAATCTCATAATATTATGACTTTAATCTTGTAATATTACGACTTTATTCTCATCATAATATGACTTTAATCTCACAATAATATGACTTTAATCTCGTAATATTATGACTTTATTCTCGTAATTTATGACTTTATTCTCATAATAATATGGCTTTAATCTCGTAATATTACGACTTTATTCTCGTAATTTATGACTTTATTCTCATAATAATATGGCTTTAATCTCGTAATGTTACAACTTTAATCTTGTAATATTACGACTTTATTCTCATAATATTATGACGTTAATGTCGTAATATTATGACTTTATTCTCGTAATTTAAAAAAATTACAAAAATCTTGTTGTGTGGCCCTAATCCTCCGTCGTAATTTAAGGATTTTGGAGTCGAAACACATTATTATGCTGTGTGTGATGAAATAAATTAAAGTTAGTTTTTCCTCTCCTGCAGCTGAAGTCTGTGGGCCACCTGCAGGGGTCAGTGTTGATGTACAGAGTGAGTTTTCCACACTGCACATCCTGAATGATTAAAAACTGATCTTTGACCAAATAACCAACAACAATAACCTTTCTGTCCAGGGAGTGAACACGCTGATCACAGACCTGTGCTTCTGCACCTCCTCCTTTGGCTCCGTTCTACCCTTCTCCTCCTCTCATCAGCTCTCCTGCTTCAGAGACGAGCTCCTCTTCTTGCTCTTCCTCTATCAGAGAAGGTGCAACAACCTGAACACGACACTGCACCACACACACATAAGTTTGTATTTCTATCCTTATCAGGACCGTTCATTGACTTCCATTCATTTTAAGTTGTTTCTATAGCCTAAACCTAACCACTCCTGTACATACCCAACCCTAAACCTAACTTAAACTCAACACACCTTAGTCCTAAACCGAACACACAGCCCCAGTTCCATTAGGACTGGTCTTTGGTCCTCATAAGGACTATTGGTCTAGATAAGAAAAGTGTGTGTACCAGAAATGGTAATAATAAACTATTTAAATAGCACCTTCCTACAACGCCTTGCGTTGATCAAAGTGCTTCACAAGATAAAATAGGTCACAATAAATCAGAGCTAGTTAAAAGCACAACCACAATATAAGAAGGCCAAAAGAAACAAAAAATAATAAAAGTTAAATATCAAAAGCCCTTTTAAATAAATCGGTTTTAAGTTTGGCTTTGAACAGAACCAGGTTAGAGATGGCAACACAAAGGGAAGACTATTCCAGGCTGTTGAGCCAGTAACAGAAAAAGGCCGGTCCCTCCATTTCTTGCACCTGGAGCAGATCTTGACCGGCAGAACGTGAAGCTCTGCTGGGCTGGTGGGTCTTCAACAGTTCCGACATGTAGGACGGTGCAAGGCCATTCAAAGCCAGTGCAAAGAACAAGTCTTTTTACCCTTGCATCGAATAGTCCCCGTTTTATTTAGTGACCAATGATTTCAACATGATCCATTTAGTTAATCTTTTTTTGTTTTGTTTTGTTTTTGCTGTGGTGTTCCATCTCCACCAGGCTCTATCCTCCTGCACCTAAAAGACGAGAGCCTGTCACCAGGAAAGTGAAAACTCAGTGAGGAGACAAAGACCACCTCTGTGATCTGCAGGAATCAGGAGAAGGGGGTCTCTGCAGTCACGAAGTGGGAGGTTCTTGGCGTGTGGGCGGAGTTTGGAAAATACATGATTAGTCTGTTTGACTTTTGTGGGAGAAGTTTCTTAATGTGATTGATCAGGTTGAGTATTTGGGGTGGGGTTTGAAGAAGCTGTAATGATCCGGCTGGATGGACGCCGGGCAGCTGGGGGACGTGTAACAATTCGGCTCGGTTGAAACGGTCAGAAAGCTCCACCGCCTATAGTTTTAAATCTGAACATTAATTTTAGTCATAACTCGAGCCAGGAAGGTGCTAGCCCCACAAATTTTGAAGTCAATACATTATACATGTTCACAATAATTTTACTATTGCTGGGTTTCAGTCACATGACCCGGATGATGCATGAATGTCAGATGATGGGCAGGAAGTGATTTGCTCCGATTTAAAACACRGCAAAACGGATCACACTGAGTACGCTAATGCCCTAAATGGGTTTGCGCAGACAAGATATTGTGAAAAACTACGCGTACATTTAGGATAGGATCCATATTGTCTTGATAAAAAAAAGACTTGTTATATAATCTGGAGGATTTAGCCGGCGTCGAGGCGATTGACATAAACGACTATCTGGTGCTGCAGACCTGGTATTAAATAACGAGCCAAATGAAAGCTTTCATAAGCCTTGAAGTTACTGTTATTTAGTTTCAGGTTAGGTCAACCATATAGGATGAAAAGAAGCTTTGACTGGCTGTCCACTTGTTTTGGCCCAGGGGAGTAGTGACTTGTTCTATTTGAAGTAATGATAACAACGCTAACGCTAAAAACGAGCCAACCCCTGCTATTTCTATGTGCTTGGATCARCTTGTAACTAATTTATTTAGCTTCCCTAAACCCAAATTCAAGTAACTATCCAGGAAAATAGATGAAAATAGGATTTGAACAATACGATGGTTACTTATTAGAAAGTGATCGCTGCAAAATTGTTAGATTCTGCACCTCCTGCTTTTAGCCGTAGATTGTTGATCCACTTCTGYCGTCTTCTTTCTGTAAGTTTTTCTTTTAAATTAACTCTCATGTGACACGCTACTTTCAGAACACAAAAAAAAAACTTACATATTTCTCACAATTTGAGCGGTTGCAACAACCATACACGGCACAAAATTTAGGCATTTTAACGTTGAATCAACAGAAGGAAACACGACTGCGTTTACTTCCTGCCCCTCCATCTGCATTTCATGACTTTGATACTATGTCATCTGCAACCCAGCAATTACCATTACGTCATCTTTTAACCTGCCAGTCTGACTGGTCAGTCACGGTTTTGTTAAACTCCGCCCACGCAGCCAGGAAACACCCCCCCCCGCATGTGCTGCAGAGAGCCCCGCTTGGAAATCGGAGGAAACGAGCCAACGGGACACCTGACCGATCTGAGAGCAGCTCCTCTGTGTCGACGCTGCTGCTTCTGGTTTGAAGAGAACTCAGTCATCTGCAAACGATTCATTTACCACAGTTTTAGCATCAGTGTCATGTTGTTTATGAACGCTTCCTGTCAGTTTAGTGCACCTTGATAAGTATTCATTAAAACAGTGGTTCCCTATGGAGGACCAAACCTATCATTATTGGAAATAAATGTATAAATATATAACTGGCGTATTAAAATAAATTATAGGCTCCATAGTATGGAGGACCAAACCTATCATTATTGGAAATAAATGTATAAATATATAACTGGCGTATTAAAATAAATTATAGGGTCAAAAAGAAGTTTGACAAATAAATTATTGTGCCATTAAATCAATTACATCAATTATCCATCCATCCATCCATCCATC
>NW_013952579.1:115275-128402 GCF_001266775.1 Austrofundulus limnaeus | reverse complement strand
GATGGATGGATGGATGGATGGATAATTGATGTAATTGATTTAATGGCACAATAATTAATTTGTCAAACTTCTTTTTGACCCTATAATTTATTTTAATACGCCAGTTATATATTTATACATTTATTTCCAATAAAGATAGGTTTGGTCCTCCACAGTTCCCAACCTGTTTTCCTCAAAATCCTCCTTCGTACATCCAAACCAAGCTGAACCCTTCCCCCAAAATCATTCAACCTTTATCTCTTTATTAAAAGAATAATTGAGTTCTGCAGAGCTTTAATTATTCAGATGGTCTGGTTTTGGTGATTTTTATATACAAACAATAAATTGATGTCACAACCTCCCCCCCACCCCACTCTGTGGTGTCCCCTCCAGGATGGGAACCACTACATTAAACCATCACCTTCATGACATATAGAATAAAACCTGGTCTAGTTTCAAACCTTACTTAATGAAACTGGGAAGAAAGTTTTTTTGTGTATTGTTGTTTCGAAGCTTGACATTAAAATATTTCACATGCTTAAAAAGAAGAATTTCACTTTCATTCTTAGTTTTTTTTTAAATTATAATTTTGTAAACACACACGTCACAACGATGTCACGATCAAATCAGGCAAAGTTCAGCGAAGCAGTCTTAAATAAACAACCGATCCAAACTACTTGAGCATTTAGGAGGAAGTCCGGCAGCTTGAAAGCAAAATATGAAAACAACCTGACAACATCCAAACCAAAGTAAATCAGATAACAGAGCTAAACAAACATTACACAGCTGGAGTCATCTGCTTATCTGACAATCAGAACCCAAGTGGAAAGTTGTTAGTAGAAACAGACTCTTTCTAGGAAAGATGAATGATTTCCAGGAAGCGGTGCAGGAGGAGGAGGAGGAGCAGTACACAGGTGAGGCGTTACCTGTTGGTCCAGTCTGGGACTGCCTGTTGGAGGAAGTATCTGTGAAACCGCAGTGAGAGCGAGGAATGTTCTTCACGTGATGTCTGACACGGCCAGGCAGCTTTTATAAGATTCTTCATGGTGGCCAAAGTGGGAGGAACTGCGTCAACAAAACAACAATCCAAAACACACACACACACACACACACACACTCTAACACACACTTACAGAGGGAAACAACAGATGCTCCGACTGGGATCAAACAAACAGAAGATGCTGCTCAGCTTTGTGACTCTCTCCCTCCTCTTCTCTTCAGGTACGTGAGCTCGTCTGGCTTTTTGTTCACAAAACAAAACAAATATGTCTTGAGGATAATTGTTTCATTTATTCAGAGGTGTCAAGTAAAGTACAAATACCAGGATACTTTTTTTCAGAAGAATTTCTACTTCTTAATCTACTGAGTATTTCATTTTGGCTTGTTCAAAATAAAAATAATAAAATAAACTTGAAGAACCTGTCCACATACAAGGGTTTAACTTTAGGTTTATCTTTGGGGGGTTATGTTCTAAAACACTGCATGTCATTTTTAGCAATTATGCTTAAACGTACATACTTTATATGACATCATAAAATTTTAATTCAGATTAAAGTTCAGTAAAGACAACAAGACAGTTGCATCTGTCTTCTTAACCACTTAATTTCTTTTGTATTTGAGTAAATGATGTCGTTTTTTTTTTATTTTTTTATTTTTTTTGGAGGGGTTGTTTTGACTTGATCAAATTATTGTGGGGGTCATAATCCCCCCATGTCCACATGTATGGTGCTGCCCAGATAGAGTGAATGACACAAACCACAGCTTGAACAGGTGCTCATGTTTAGTTTTAAAACCAGCATGTTTGTACATTTAGCTGACTAAAAAGTTCAAGTTAATACTTCAGCTTCAACAGAAGTATTTCTTAATTCTAATATTAATACTTAAAGAATACTTTTCACACCTGTTTATTCTTCTGCTGTTTGTTTATTTCAAACCTTCTGCTTAAATTGGAAATAAAAACGCAACCCGTTTGTCACTTGTATATAATTTTAAAAAGGAACGAAAAATCAACAATTGATCTCAAATGGGTTGTGCTGCTGAAGAACTATGGGATAATTTACAATATTTTATTCTGTATTATTTTCTTTATGAAAATGTTAGCAAATTAAAATATATATATCAGTTTTTCTGCAAATTATTACATAAAAGTCCAACTATGTTAACTGAAAGAGTGAAGACTGCATAAAAGAAATAATAAATAATATCCATTAAAGTTTTATTGTGTTTTCCACCTTTAAATCGACTTGTTTTGTGTTGCTTTCTTTAGATCAAGGGTGTCCTGGTTCTTTTAAATAACTGCATATTTTAGCGGTTTCCCACTTCGGCACACCTGATTCCAACAATTAAACAACCCACTCACAAGTCCAGCAGAAGCCTGTTAATCATGCAGTCGTTTCTGGCAGGTGAAGCAGGACACCGGCCCTCTGGACACCTCTGCTTTAGATACAACCATTAAAAACATTAATTTGACTTTGTTAGTAAAAATACATTTAATTCTATTCAGGTGATTTCTGACATGGAACAAGGTCAGAGGGAGTTTTCAGATGTTTGAGCTCCTTCATCAGATTTGTTGATGAGTCAAATTGGGAGATTGAAGTGAGCTAATATCACAATGATGACATTCTTCAAAGGGCCAAAATGTGAAATGAAACACACATTTTGTTTACATTTAAATCTGTTCAACTTTCCCCTGAAGCTGACACCACTTTATATTGTCAAGTGAATGTACTGATCATGATTTAACCCGGAAAATCCCACTGAGATCCCAGATGTCTTTTATAGAGGGAGGCAACAACCTCACACAGAAAGATCCCAGGTTTGAATCAGGTTTTGAACCCAGGACCTTCTTACGTCCTCTTTAAGTGAAATAATCCAGCTCTAAAAGGAGTAGGCCTTTTGGATTCCCACGACACTTAACCACCTCACTGAAAACAAAGCATGAAACAAACTGTGCAGTAAAGATAGATCGCTTGGGCGTGACAGCGGGGAGGAGAGCCGTCAAACCAGACAGCTGCAGGTGCAACACGTGCTTTAATGGCTTTAATTAGATCTGAACAGGACTTTTCTTTTTTTATGAGCAGACATTTCAATTAGATATTTGAATTAAATGCTATAAGTGAGTCACAAAGATGCAGCATAAACTGTATAATTAAAGCTCAGACATTTCTGTTTGTGGTTTACTTCATTTTTTTATTTGAATTTATGTAACATATGGAAGTGATGATGAATCCCCTGAGCAGTCTGGGAGTGTTAATGTAGAGTCAAGAAGAGCTAAAGCCATACATCTTTAGATTTGTGTGGATATTTTTGCCAAAAGACACAGGAACACAGGTATGGCATGAAAAAGCAAAAACAAATAAGAGATTGGGAAAATGCTACATTAAATTTAGATAGTTTATAAATTGAGCTTTTTAAAGTCTTTATTTGTAGTTTTGGCTGTTTATACTAAACTGTTTTTGTTCACAAAAGTACAACGAGCAAAAAAAAAAAAAAAGGTTTTGAAAGTGGTTAGAAGAGGTTCAAACTTGAGGAAGTTTGTTCCTTTCTATGTTTTTTAAATGTACCCCAAAATGTCAATTTGACTTTTTTTTTTTAAAAAAGAGGACTAGAGCTCATATATTTGTGAAGGGGTTGTGTCCTTCTCACACACACACACACACACACACACACACACACACACACACACACACACTTACTGTAAAACATTAGTTTGCCAGCTGTTTCTATTGCTTCACAAACAAATCCATTCCACTTGATTGATAAAACACTCACATCAAGTGTTCATTTATGCAGGTAAAAGTACGTTTAACAACCTGTTAAAATGACATCTATTTCGTTTTTTTTATTTTGACAACACAAGGTTTTCTTTGAATTATTATCTCTTGGTAAAGGYACCAGATTTTATTCTGTGGAAACATAAAAACTGACATTTCCTTTTGTTGAAAAAGAATACAAATACAGATTTAGTTTGATTCAGAATTTTTTTCTTCTTCTATCCTTTAAGAGGTCGGTACCATAGTATCTACAAATCAAAGTTATGATGGGAAAATGTCACTGACCTGAAAATAGATTTAGTAATTTTAGCATAAAAAGGAAGGTAATCTGTGTTTGCTAGATTATCTTTTTGTTGTAACATCGCTTCTTGGCAATAAATTTTATATTATCTGTGATATTTTTTAAATTGTGCACCCAGTCTCCTCCTCTGTGCTTCAACAGCTGATCAGTAATCAGACTTCTTCTCTGTGCAGTGACCTCCCTGACGTGCTACGTGTGCAGCTCCTCTGCCACCAACACCGTGTGCAACCAGAACAACCAGCGGTGCCAGGCGCCGCTCGACACATGCATGACCGTCGTCGACACTTTGGGTAACTCACATGTCCGATCTGGTGTATCATCATCATCATCAACACYATCATCTCTGACACATTGTGTGTGTGTGTTGTGTGGCTCAGGTGACATGATGGCGATAGTGAAGCAGTGCTCCAGCAGGGCCACGTGCAACGGCGCCGCCTCCACGGCCTCCGTCGACTCAAACGGAAACGGGAACAAGGTCAGCTGCTGCAGCGGCTACGACTACTGCAACAAAAGTGGAGCCGGCTCCGTCCACACCCCCCCTGCTCTGCTGCTTCTGACCGCAGGCCTGTCACTGCTGTGGACACACTGAGGACACACACACACACACACACACACACACCACTGATATTATCGATGAATAGGACATCAGTTGCAGTAAACCCACATTTCCCTAGTTCTTTTGTTTCTCCACGCTCCTCATACTTTACAAAGCACCCAGTTTGTCAATTCAATTCAATTCAAAAATACTTTATTGATCCCAGAGCAAGGGCGGGGCCACAGGGGCATTGGCCCCTGCTGAAATCTGATTGGCCCCCTGAAGTGCCCCTGTCCTGTCACTCGTCCGTCCTTTGCTTGAGAATGACGGTGGCTGCAGTTCCAGGCCCAAACACTAGAGGCGCTAATGAGTCAAACAGTAAAGTCCAACATGAATCAATCTGACAGCAGTCTTCTTCTCTTCTTTAAAAGACTTGAAAATTTTTGCAAAAATTAACTGTCCACTGACAAATGGCTTCATTTTCTCACATGCTTTGAGAATATTTTATCCACGTACAGTAAAAATCATGTAAAATTGATGGAGAATTTAAGCTTTTTTAATAACATTACACTACGTTACAATGTTGGAACATATGTGACCGCTTAAATTTATACACCTTACCAAAACCGTGGATTTATGTGCAATGATGTTGAACAAATACTTGGCCCCTCTATGAATATTGTGGCCCCTTGATGGCCCCTTACTCAGAAAAATCCTAGATCTGCCACTGTCCCAGAGGGAAATTAGGTATGCACTTTATCACAAGCCTCTATGGAAACATTTTCAATATGTTGTGTTGCCCTCTCTAAACTATTTGCACTACTACGTTACACAACTTTGTAAAGTTTTGACTTTGTACTTTTTTTCCCTCCAAATTGCAGAGAATGTAATTTTTAATTAACTTCGGAGATTTTATTTTCCAATCAGGTTAAATCATGACAGCTCTGAGGAAGCCACTTAGCTGGTTTTCACTGTTGATTCAGGAAAGTCTACGGTTTTAGTGCTTTTCAGACGTTTTCCAGCTCATCCTGCGGTCGAGACTCAAACGGGTTGTTGTTATTGAAGGCTTTAAATCAAACCTGACAAACGGGAGGTTTCCTGTTCATTAAGGTGAATGTTCTTCGTCTGCAGCTCCTCTCACTTCTTCTAGGTTGTATCTCGCCTGGGCTGCTGCTAAGAACTGCTCGGAGACAAGCTGGGAGAGAAGTTTGCACATTTTGTACTCCATAAGACGGAAACCGTTTGCACAAACTCTAAAACTGGGCCAAAGTTTGCCACGAGTTTGCATAAATATTAATAAAACAAACTCGTGTTCTAGGATTAAAGACGTTAAATCAAAAGGGGTTTCTGAACATGTTCTAATTTCCTGCGACTCCTGAGAAAATCGAGAGGGAAACGTTTTGGAGACGCCCTCACAATTCATCAGTCACAGCCCAGTGAGATGTTGCCTTTTGGGTCCATTTTGGATCCATTWAATTAACTGGTAAAGTTGTAAACCCCTCTATTAAACTAGAATGGACCAGTCTAAAAGCCAGAGAGGGGCRAAGTGTGAAACACCTCGTTCRGATTTTAAAGAGACAGCCTCAAAATGAGTTGATCTGAGACACACCTCAGAGATGAGGTGAAAGAGGGGCTTGTGGAGTTACAGTAAGGAGGAATTCAGAACAAAGCATTGTCGTTTCACTTTATATAAATGATTTAAATATGAAAAAAGATGGGTTTAAAAGCAGGATATGTCTACTTTATTGAACTTTTAGTTTAGATAAACCAGAAAAATGCAAAATACAGCAGCTGCCTAAAAAAATCAAATACATAATCCTGGTCTTGATTTATCTCCATTGTTTCTGGGTTGATTTGAATGCTTGCATTTAAAGGGTTAAAYGGTCTTGATTCAACAAGACTTTAAACAGCTTCTCAGAAAGTTTTATTCTTTGGTTTAAGACTCAAGAGGAGACCCAAATAGAGTTGATGTTTTTRATTTGTGTCTCTTTATTTTATCTTAGTTTACTTGTTATTTTATAATTATTTACGACTTTCATTATGACTGTATTTTAATGTTTTGTTTGACTACATTTTAAAGCACTGTCTTGTTTTGAATGTGCTGTGGAAAAGAAMACATTTGTAATATAAATAACCATATCTTGCCAAAAAAAAATGAAGCAAAGCATGAAATACAAACTACATTGCACATAAAAAACGCAGTTTTTAAATTAAACTCACATGAAAAATGAGCTCACTCTCATTTCATTCTTTTATTTCACTGTTTGTTTTGTTTTTTTTCTTCCTATTTAACAAGACGGCGCATTTAGCCGAGAAGACAAAATAAAAACCAGTGTTTACCAGTTCTGTACAATTCACCAGTGATACACACCAGTATAGCTTACAATATACCAACATGAGCAGATTTACACGACACTGAGATAAAATAGATTGTTTAGGGTATTTTTTTTTCTTTTAATGTGTTTTAAATATTTTAAACCCATATTTGACCCAGAAAGTCGATCGTTTTGTTGCTGGTTAAACATGAATTGTCACATCTGGGTAAAATGGGATTAAAAAGGTTAGATTATGATTTATTCGTATTTCGGTGCTGTGCAAATATGCTCCCTTCCTCATAGCAGTATATGATGTTATACCGGCTTCACTCCATGTTTCACTTTTACAGTTTTCTGTTTGTAAAACCAGCTCCAGTCACGTGGCTCCCTGTGTGKTGTTTACCTGGAGACGGTGGTTGGGCGGGACATTTTTAAAGTGATACACCTGGTTTGTTGGAGGTTTATTTTTGTGCCACAGCTGAGCGATTGGACAAAGTGCGACCCCGCCCCCCCCTCCCCCTCCCGGTCTTGGAGGAACATATGAACTGTTTCCTGACCCAAGAAAAGAAAAGAACATACGTCTTTACATTACAGTTTAAAATCAAGCTCTTTTTCTTTTCTTTTTTTTGTTTTTTCTTTGCTGGGATTGCCTGTTCTCTGAGTTACAAACAGTTTTCAGTCCAGAAAGTGATAAAACAACACAAAAAATGGAGCCAGCCAAAATTAAACAAAAAAATAAAATAAAAAGAGTTGACGAAACCGGGGAGTGGAAAGTGTCCTGCGTGGGGTATTCTTCATATTTAGAGTCTTTTAAAAACCTGCTCAGAGACGAGCTGAGGAAGACTGCAGGAAGAGAAGGACAAGAGTCAAATAGAGGAGGAGGACTGTGTGCTCCTGAAGTTTCACCTCCTGTTCCCTCCTTCCGTCTCCTCTGTGAGTCGAGTCTATAAATAAAAACCGGTGAGACGGAGGGAACAGGAGCGCGCGGAGAAGAGACAGCGTCGAAGAAGACGCGAAGGCTTCCAGGTGGATCCGCCGAGCGTCGTCCAGTCGAGACGTCCGTCTGAGATCACCGGATCCAAAACGTCCAGAGTTCACAACCAAAGACCTAACGAGGTGATCCATGTGGACAAACACACTGAGATGGCTGATGTTTCACAGAGATATGTTTCACATAGTTCACAGTCCAGTCAGGTTCTGATGGACCCGATGTCAGATCACTCCCTTTATAGTGTTTGATACCATCAGGAAGTTTTTATCTCCAGATCCAGAGTTAAAAAAAAAATCAGTTTCTGCAGTCCTCTTATCTCTTCAGTCCAGTCCAAAGAGAGCAGAGCTGCACAGGCTCTGACTCAGGAAGTGTTTTTACTTGTCTTAGGAAAGTCACAGTGGTTGATAACTTAATCCCATCCTAAAGGAGGATTGAAGGTATAATGGTTTGATTTCCCCCCCTCAGGTCGTGATGAGAACAGAGCAGCCTTCTGTCATCTCTCAGGACTGAMGCCACCCATCCAGAAGTCTCTAGTTCTGCAGCAGAAACCATAGAGGCGCCGTGTTTCCCGCTGAGTCAACTCAGCCCCTCGGTGGGTACGGTGGGGCTAGTGTGGGCGGGAGTGGGCCATTATCTTCAGCCGCGACTGGTCGATGACGTCCAAGAGGTTCTTGGCATCAACGGCAAGAGCGTGAGCTGCCGTCAGCATCTGCTTCTTGTAGTCCTGCTGCAGACTGACACACAAAGACGAGCGGCTTTATAAACTCTGATTTACCAATCAAACTAAACCTACTAATCTAATCCTAATCTCCTCCCCTACCTGGTCATCACATATTGTTGGGCTAACTTCATCTTCCCAATCAGCTCTGCCAAGTCAGAGTTCAGCAGTTTTTGTGCCATCTCGATCTGCAAAAGGTAATAAATGAAAACAAACGGACTCAGTAAAAACCTGCCAGGTGTGTTTGACCGGGACTGAAGTGTTTCTACCTCTCTGTGTGTGCTGGCTGGGAGCTGAGGTAGAGTCTCATCTACTGTGGCCAATAATGTCCTCAGAGCCAGACCAACATCCTGAAACAAAAGAAACACTTCAGGACACAAATGGCAGATTTGAGTATTAAAACAATTTTTAAAACAAACTAGACAAGTGACTCAGAATGGCTGCGAACGCATTACATTTGGCTGTCATGCTGCGAAGTCCTGCTTGCTTTTATCTCTTACTACTACTACAGTACTACTATTAACTACTACAATTTTATTCCTAAAGCACTTTAAAGTGCCTGTGACACGTATAACCTTTAAACAAATATAAAAAAGTAAAAAAAAAATCTTTACATTTAGGAAACTTGACATCATTTTACCTATTTTTGTCACATAACCACAATATTTTTTTGAACTTGGCTCAGCCAAAGTGAAACAGGAAGTGACATCAAAGGGGAACTCTTTAACAAAGAAAGAAAACTCCCTGGTCTTTGTTTCTTGAAACAATATTATTTGAACTTTTACTCTTCGTCCTCTCTCTCTCTGACAGAGACTCAAAATAATCTAAAGAAACATCTGACTCTTCTCTGCAGTCTGGGTTGTCAGCCATTGTAGCCACGCTCTGTTCACATGCAGACATTCCCTTTTGTCATCACTTCCTGTTACTTCACACGCAAATATCTCAACAACTCTTCATCCCAGCGACATGAAATTTGTTTTGCGTTATGTTTTTAATGTTAACCTTGCAAAAATTCATTCATATTCATTACAACAACCTGATGTCACAGGTACTTTAAAATAGCCACAACTGCAACAAAATGCTGTACATGTAAAATCAAACATTTAAAACAAATAAAATGAAAAATAAAAGCAGCTGAAACAATAAAATAGAAAAATAATAAATAAATAAACAAAAGCAAGTCTCTTTGTAAGAAAGAGTTTTACCTTTGCCAGCTCCCTGAAATGATAAAAACTGGCCTGGACTACCGCTCCAAACTGGGAATCTAGTTTAAAATCACTGTCTGTTTTAAAACCCAAATAAAAATACAGTGTGAGAACATCCTGGCTTTGATGTCTTCAGGACACAACAGAAGTGGCCAAACTGGGAGTTTGGAAAGTACAAAGTTATTATAAACTGCAAACACCCTGAAATGATGAGTGAAAACCACAAAATCCTAATAAGAGCAACATCTTCATTTTTCATCAAGCTGAGATTTTAAAAATGATACAGATGGACTGAAGGGAAACAAAACCTCTTGTCCCAGAAGGGCTTAAACTGAATTATAAATTAATCTTAGGGGAGTATCTGTTCCCTAACCTACTACATGGTGTGATTAAATCAAAACATTTTTAAAAAAATCATAATCTGAGACAAAGCGGTGAGTGCGTGTTACCTTGACCATGGGGACGTATTCCTCCGGAGGCGCTGGCTGAATCTTACTCGACATCTCGATCACAGCTTTCACCAGTCCCGTCACGTTCTCGTACACTTTGTCGTTTGAGCGGTCCAGATTGGCTGTGGGAGGCGGGCTTATCTCCTGAGGCTGCAGCTGAACAGTAGGAGGGGAAATAATAATATTAATAGTAACAACAACAACAACAACAACAACAACAACAACAACAACAACAACAATAATAATAATAATAAACAGCTGCAGGACATAAAAAATAGTAAGTGTTCCTGGGTGTGGTTCTAAATTCTGGCCACCAGATGGCAGTGTCACATTGTACATTAGTAATGACAAACTCAAACCTTTTAAAGTGATACTTTGGATGTTTTTAAATCAATTTGTGGACAAACTAATAACTAGTCTGAGTGGGACAAAAAATAAGTGACTTGTTGCCATTTTAATACAGCTCCAAACTCTTTATAAAGCCTTACATTGCAGTTGCAATGTATGTGAAACTGATGGCGATGTAAAGGTTTAGTGTTTGCATGAGCTATTAAAAAAACTAAGATCAAAGTTGTTTTTAAGACGGCAGCAATCAGCTCTGTTCTCGGCCCTGCTCTGACTAGCTGTTAGCTTGTCAGAATTAAACTCTTCCAAACTGAGGAGGATCAAACTGCTACAACAGGTAAGATATTTATTGTTCACACCTTTCCACAAAACTCCATTTGCAAAGATCTGAACTATGGTTTTAGGTAAGCTGTAGTCCTCCTCAGCTTTACTACAGATTTGTTTACAGTGATAACTATTTGTTTATTTCCATGTTCTGAATAGAAGTAAACACGCACTCTTGTTCTGTCCTCGTAGTTATTTTATTACAATCA
The DNA here is from genome assembly GCF_001266775.1 of Austrofundulus limnaeus. Taxonomy (NCBI): domain Eukaryota; kingdom Metazoa; phylum Chordata; class Actinopteri; order Cyprinodontiformes; family Rivulidae; genus Austrofundulus; species Austrofundulus limnaeus. The sequence continues at coordinate 117,258 of NW_013952579.1, read as the reverse complement.
AAGACAAAGTGAACCCACGTCAGTTTAGATATTCATCTAAAAGAATGACATCAGTACAGGTCACATCTTTAGTATTTGTTATTATTTTACTAACAGAACTTTTTAAATGTTAAATGGCTTGAATGTATAAAGCACTTCACACAACAGTCACACACTGATGCACCGGGGCTGCCAAACACTGGCACCTCCAGACCCTCTGATCACCACCAGCAGCCAAGGCGGGTGAACCGTCTTGCCTGACTGAGACGAATGGTATGGAGTTTTGAACCGGCAACCCACCATAAGGACAACCCCACAAACCAGTCTGCCACAGCCGCCCCAAGTTTTTAATTACTGTTTTGATTTTTTCTTGTATCATGTTTATTAATAATTATGTTAAATCATAAAGGATGGAGTGGTTAGGGGCRTCGTCCTGTAACCAGAAGGTTGCCGGTTCAATGCCCCATTCCAGCCGTCTCAGTCGTTGTGTCCTTGGGCAAGACACTTCACTTGCTTTTCCTACTGATGGTGGTCAGAGGGTCCGGTGGTGCCAGTGCAAGGCAGCTTCACCTCTGTCAGGGTGCCCCAGGGCAGCTGTGGCTACAATGTAGCTTAGCACCATGAGTGTGTGAATGTGTGTGTGAATGGGTGAATATGTCTGTAAGTGTGAAGCACTTTGGGGTCCGGAGGGACTTGATAAACTCTATAAGTTCAGTCCATTTACCATTTCTCCATCCATCCTCCTGAACTAATGCCACTTTGGGTCAGCTTCTGTTACTTTAAACTTTGAAAAATAAAAAACAAAACCCTCCTTTTTTAAGATAAAGAAAGAATTCAAAACGGTAAAAAATAAACCCTGATAAAAACCTGACCAGGCTGACTTGTTTAACTAAAGATTTTCATTCTAAGCAAACAAATTGTGCATCTGCAGCTGGATTAGTTTCTAATCAGAAAGTTAATTTGGAGCAAAAACAAACAACTAAAACTCCCAACTGAGCAGGATCCCAGCTGGAGAGTTGAAATGTTAATACTACAGATAGCTGGGATTAGTTGAATCAATGATCAAACTGAGTGAGAGAAGAGACACACAGTAAACACAGAGTGCTGCTTACCCGCCAGGGCTAGGGGTCAACAGTAAGGTGGAGTGCAGAAGGAGGAGGAAGAGGAAGGGAGAGATGAAGCAGCCAAAGGGGGAAAAACAAAACAAAAAGAGAGAAAATATTAACAGAGTCAGCATTAAAACCATGCAATTTGTGTTTGGTAAATGCTGTATCGTGTGCATGCTGCTGTCAGCTGTTCAGACACGAGTGAGTGGATTTGTTTTATGGTTTGAGCTCATATTTTACATGCGGTTGTACCTTTACTCCATCGTTGTAACTGTCTCCGCTGTTAAGACAGGCCAGACCTCCTACTTGGCTCTGGGCCCCGGGCCGAGGGGGTTTCTTTGGAGGGGCCACATGCTCTGCACAAAACAAAACCAGGACGACTGATCAGAAATTTAGGGACAAATTGCAGCTAACGATGAAAAAATAAAAATGTTATTCATTCGCCAACAGGCTTCGTTAAACAAAGAAAGTTTTTTCATTTCATTTTGAAAAAGCTGCAAAGTTTATGATCAGATCTGTCAAAATGAATGGTCTGCAGGCAGACCGCAGGTCACTGATTGGTCAGGAGTGATGTCATTCATGAGCGCTTCTCCATCACCAGAATCAAACCCACTAATTTCTTTCTAAAAGCATTTGTTTTTAACTTTTTAAAAATGAAATATGAGAAGGTGCAGACGTACTTGTTGATTAACTGGACCAAATGGACTCAGTTTATGTGCAGCAAACCAGCAGAGGGGAGGTGGCCTCGACTCTACGTTTTACGACTTCATTAGAAATAAAAAAATTTAGAAATATTGGGCCTCATGCAAGAACATGTTTGTATTCTTATCCTAAATTTCTCTTACTTTTGTTCGTACAAAGGGTTCGTACGAACATGTCACGTCAGATTCAACAAACT
>NW_013952579.1:113106-114721 GCF_001266775.1 Austrofundulus limnaeus | reverse complement strand
AATATAAAGTTATTAGTGAAGAAAACCTATCTGGATAACAGCAGACTGACTGCTGGTAAAATATACGACAGGTCTGGACCACTATTGAAGCAAATTTTGTTCGTATCTGAAAAAAATCTTAGAAAACGAAAACATTGGTGAATGCCACAAATTCTCCTAAATCACTCGTACGCACAACTTAAGAACAAATCTGTGCGTACGAACGGTTCTTGCATGAGGCCCAATATTGTGGAAGTTTTGAGTAGAACTCAAGTTCTACTGAAAACCACGCAGACCGTGCAGATCTGAGTAGAGCTGAAGCGTGCTGGGGTGAGACTGGATGAAAAAAACCCAGCAGATGGAAACATACAGTCCTGTGCAAAAGTCTTGAGCCATCCCTTCATAACTGTCCAGGCCGTCTTTAATTCCTTCAGTGGTTTTGATTAACTAGCTTCAGACTCTCAGAAGATTTTTCAAAACTTTTCTTTAGTTTTTTTCTGCTTATTCACTCGTTTTACAGTAGTGTTTTACTTTTAATTGTCAACCCCACAAAAAGTCAGAAAACTCCTAAAAAGTAAAACAGTTTAGACAAACACAGAAAGCCAAGGAACTGTTGATCAAGATAACTTTAAATTATTAGAGGAATGTTTGGCTCCTTAGATGAAAAATACAAAGAACCAGAGGTGATTTACAGTAATGTTTGTACACTGCTGTATAATCTGTGCAGTGTGTTGAAATAACAGATCTATGTACAGTAATAGTACTGGTGGAAGCTGAATGTTGTAGAAGATTATGAAAGAGAAAAGACATTAAAACAATAGTGTTTTTTTTGGTTGCGTGAATTATAGAGGCCTGTTTATTACCTGTTTTGCCAACGGGCTGGTATATGTGCTGGTTTCCTGTCTRCACAAACAAACAAACGAACAAAACACTGGGTTAACAAGTGCATGTAATCACAGACTCTGCAGGAAATTGAAATATGACAGGCAAAAACCACAAAGTTAAAGCAGAGTTTGGAAAATAATAGAGAATCCTGTTTAACGTTGTCACCAAGTCTCATTTAGTTCACAGGAAGTCGTCTCTGCTCGAGCTGCTGCTGTTTTCAGTCTGGTGTGTGTGCTGTGTCATGTTTGTTCATGAACATTCAGGGACAAGAACTGCTTCTTTCCCTAAAGCTCACAGTTCAAACTATAACAGAATCAGGCAGCGTGTTTTTGTTTCTGCATCTTTGCTGTTTTCTCAGTGTGAGAAACGGCTCTAAAGTCTCCAAATACCCTGGTGCCATCAGAGTGTTGTGGCCTGACAACCACTGACACCCAAAAATACAATACTGCAGCAATTTCCACACACAGGTCTGGTTTGTATATCCCCATGGGGACCGTGCATTGACTTCCATTCATTGTTTGGAAATGTTGTATCCTAACCCTGACCACTTACCCTAAAACTAAACTCAATTCACACCTTGGTCCTAACCCTAACCCCCCCACTCGGAATTTGCATTTGAACCTGGTCCCCACGATGCACGTTTGATACCCACGAGGCTGCTTTTTCAGGAAAATTGTCACCACGGTGTAGGAAAAACAAGGCCACATAGACACACACACACACACACACACACACACACACACACACACAC
>NW_013952579.1:89646-111900 GCF_001266775.1 Austrofundulus limnaeus | reverse complement strand
ATAAATTACCTTTAACAAATTGTGTTTTATACAGCATTTAGAACATACATAACCTCAAGAAAAGAGATTAAATTTAGAAAGATATCTTCAACATTAATTTCTTACGCGTTACTCTCTACCAACAACTTTTTGATTTTATATATCTTAGAGACAAATGTTATCACAATCCAGCAAATCAGGTTAAAAAATAAAGAAACTCATTAAAAATCCAATTATTTGACTTTAAAACGAGAGAATACAGAAAAATATAATTAAAGTCGATTCTCTAAAGATTACTAAAAGATTAAAACTAATTTTCTTGGCCTGAAAGTTGTCCAGCTGTCATGAGAAGACAGAGACAAAAAGAGAAACCATGAAACTACTTTATATTGTACAGTAGTGCTGGGCGGTACGACACAAATTTTGCATCAGTATTTTCAACAAATATACCRGTATCACGGTATTTGACTGTATTTTCTTTTCATCACARCTCWGCTGATAGTAAAATGTACAAACATTGATTATTGATTACCAAACCACAGTCAGCTGAAGTTAYTCTCTTTCTGCAACACAGGAACYACTTCTTGACTTTTTTCTTTCACTGTACCTGTCGCTGATTCCCTCCTCTTAAGTCTTTACCTCTCTGCCTGGTTGTAGACAGTAGTCACACATTTTGGTCCGGTCGTGAAGGAGGAGGGGTGAGCTAAGATTTTTAWTGGGTCTTTTGTTTTTGTTATTTAATAAAGTCGGCTCGGCCTCCGTGAACCAGTCAACTAAACCCCCGTACAAAACCACTTCCCCAGGCTTTTCACAATAGAAGCACATTAACGTCTCCATGCATTATTGTTGCGTGTTAAATATATCCATGCACGTCAAGAGGTGTTTACTACATTCAGCGAAAACTGTTTTTTTTAATTTAAGCAGTGAAATTGTCACCCGCTGCCAGTTATTAAAAAAGCTGCTCCAACAATAACATTAGYTTGCTAATGCACATAGCGGTGCTGCAAGGAATAGTGTCCCCCGTGAAACAGTTCACTGGTGAGTGCGACGTGACGCTCCAAACATGTTCAGGCTGTTTAAACCGGTATGTCCGGGATTCAGAAAATTCACACCATAAGAAAAATAGAAACCGGTTTTCAGTACGAACCAGCATACCGCCCAGCACTAATTTAAAGAAATGACTTATAGGGCCGGATAAAATGTTCATAAGGGCCAGATTTATCCCGCAGGCCTTGAGTTTGACACGTGTCCTTTACCAGTAACAAAACTAATTTGGTCACCTAAAGGTTATAAAACAGTAAAAATGTTTTTTCTATCTGTAATAAAAATCAATACTATGTAAAACAACCAGTTTCTCCCAGTGTAAATGTTATCAAATTTATACTTTTGAGGAGGAAAAATTTCTAAACAAAATAAATAATTAACAGATGATTTCTGATGAGTTTAGAATTCAATAAAAAGAAGACCAATAAACTTCTAGCATCCTTTTCTTGTAACTGTCCTCTATAAATATCCAGTAATGCTGTGAGAAAACACTGACCCTGCACTGCTTACCCCCCTCTTTAAGTCACTTCCTGCCCCCAGATCTTTCCCCCTCAGCTCTAACCAAAACCAAAACATCTAGCAGACGTTTGCTATGTGCTTGAAAGAAAAATGGACATAAACATAGGATTTGCCAATTGAATATAGTTTTACTTTATTTGCAAACAAAAGTTGCAGGCTGTTGTAATTCTGACAGGAAATTCAGATAGTAACGGTATCATGCAGAAAGTCAGAGGGACACTTTAACTGTCTGCTCTGTGACACTGAGGCTTTCATAGAGAAAAAGAGCCAACCAAAAAAGAGGTTGATAGAAATGTAAACAGCATCTGATTTAAACAAATCAAAAACTTACCGGAGGCTGGAGTCCACCGTCTTCTCTTTCCAGACTCCCTCTAGAGCTCCTCGTGTCTGGTTTCTAAACAAACACAAACCGGGGCTTTAACATTTAGAAGCGGTTTGTGATTTATTCAGATAATTGCACAAAGATTGAAGAACTTCATTTGTTTTAAAGGATCTGAGTCACATTGCTCTTCTGCCCGTGGTGTAAAAAGTAGAAAAGCATTTTTTGTTTGTGAGATTTTCATTTTGTGGGTGGAAGTTAGCTCCTTGATCTTTTCACAAAGATGCAAACTCCATCACTTGACTCTGTTTAAAGATTGTTGGACTTAAAAGAACCATTCAGACCAGATTTCGAATAAAAGCAGAGATCTTAAACAGACTGAAAAGTTACGTTTTGCTTCAGCTTTTACTTTTAGATAACTGCAAAAAAAAAAAAGAAAGAAAAAAGAATGTGACCCTCCAACACAGTGATCCTCTCATACCAGTTTTCCAAGGCAGGATTTGAAGACCAGCATCGCCATTAGGTTCATCAAAGTTGCCTGATGAGTCGTGTCTGAGATGTCTGCCTGCCTCTGTCTAAACGTTTTCCTTTCTTTCTGCTCGTCTGTCTGTGCCAGCAGCTTCATGGGATCCAACCCCAACTTCCTGCCTCCAGCACACTTATATCTGACTCGCAAACATGGGAGAGATGGAAGGAGGAGGAGGAGGAGGGATACACTGCCAACAAGCTGTCAGGACACCCCTCTTTCTCCTCCCCTTCTCACTGAAGTAACTGTGATAAAAACCAGCCAGTCTACGACCAACACTTTCACATGCGCGCTCCAGCACACCCACTTAATGCCTCCTCTGCTTTTCAGTAATCTCCTGTGTTGTCGGTTAGTGGTTATGGGTCAAAGACAGACTGTTGACTGGGCTGTCAGAGTCCGTAAGCCTATCATTAGGCCTGGAATTCACGCAGGCCCCACCTGCCTCCAAACTCGCTGACATTCACAATAAAATCCTTCAGTCACAACTCCAGACAGATACTTCAATCAATGTTCACAAAGAAATGCCTGAAACACGAAACACTGCTCCCTTCTGACAACCTCGTCTTTCTGTTTGCAGGTCTTTAACAAATGAAACAAGACACAGCTGAAGTCTGAGCATTAAAATCAGCATGCTTGAATCATTCTTTTTCATCAAAATGGCCTTTTCCCTGAATAAAGATACAAAGACAAGACTTGTTGACTGACAAATGAGGACAGTTTTTCCTCAAAAACACAAAATGATAGCTACTCTATTTGATAAATGTACACATTATGGAAGCTTCAACAGAAACTAGGTACAAGAAATGTAGGATGACACAAAAACATATCAGCTCACAAAATAAAATAAGGGGCTTGACAATACGAACCTAAAGACATTTCAGGACAGAAAGCTGCTAATTAGACCTGAAAAATAATGAATGAGGAAGTTGTGTAACATCAAGTTTTAATGCAGGCCTTTGTTAAACTGGGAAACATATCCAACCAATCATAGTGACTCACTGACACAAACATAAACTTAAGGCTATAATAAAGGACACAGAGGAAGAGCACATTAAGCTCTGGATTTCCAGGGAACTCATTTTATAACTGCTAAAACTGGCAGCTGATCAAGCAAACTGAGCTTCTGCTTTTACAAGAAATGTGTATTTATTAAGAGGAAAATTTCACTGACTAAACTGAATGCTACAAAGTGACAAAAAAATTTAATGCTTTTAAAACAAAACGGCATTCTGTAAATTTATCAATCACTGATAAAGCATTTATCTTAAGCATAAGCATTTAGCTTAAGTTTGTTGAACTGACAGTGATGACCTTCACATAATTATAAACATAAGTGAGCAAAAAGATGATAACAGCTTAAAAAAAAAGAAAAAAAAGAAAAATTAATTCAGAAAGACATTTATGATGAATGTAGAATTCACAACATTAAATAAAATATACACCAAGATACAATGAAGATGTTTATAATGTATGATTCTTTATGTTGTTGTGCAGGTAAATGATTCCAATTCTACAGATAAAATGTGTTTTTATGTTGTTTTTCAGGCTGAATCCTCTGGCTTATAATACAATATTTTATTTAATATATCTGACAACAGTTTTTGGCTGTAAAACAAATTGGCAGTACAACGGCTCACTGGTTAGGTGGTTAGCACTGATGCCTCACAACAAGAAGGTCCTGGGTTCAATCCCCGGTTCGACCTGGTCTTTCTGTGCAGAGTTTTCATTTTCTCCTCATGCTTGTGTGGGTTTTCTCCAGATACTCCAGTTTCCCCCACAACACAAACATATGTACAATAGGTTGCCTTCAGGCCCAGGCCACCCTTGAAAGAGATCTGAGATCTCAGTGGGATTTTCCTGGATAAATAACATTAAAATTTCTCTTCCTGAAAAATGACTTAAAATAGAAATCACACCAAGCTGATAAGTGTAAAATTAATGTGCAATTTATCAAAGTAAAGTGACATATAAAGAAGACGTGCTTTTCCTGTTTTGTCTTCTAGACAAAATCTTATATATTTTATCTAATGCCGGGTTCACACAGCAAGATAATTATGCCAAGTTTAGGCCCGATTTTGCCCTCCTCCTAAAGGCTCTTTGATTATCATGATGGCTCTAAAGATAATCTTAATGTATTCCTGTGGTTATGATCTGTGGTGTGTTAAGACTGATCTAGTCGGCTAGCTGTACCTAGCCTGGTAAAAAAACAGTCTTTTGTTCTACGCTTTGCTTCATACAGGGGATCTGGACCCCTGGCTATTGAGAAAAAATTGCTCGCTGGAGGCGTGGACTAGTTGCAGTTTTAAATGATTGGATCTGATTTACCCAATCGCTAACAGTTGGCCGTGACATATGTAGTGCGCCAGCTCAACTGTGAAGGAAGCTAAGCTAAGAAGCTAACCGGAAATTGTGTGTGCTGTAAACAACCATCCCTTAGTGGGAAGACAGAAGTACGGAGCTGAACGAGATGGCTGTAAATTAACTGCAAAATTCATCAAATTTAATTTAATTTGGAAACCTTGTCAACACGGACTGAATGGCTTCATTCACTTCCTCTGCTTCCAATTAAAAACTACAGGCAGACTGAAACAGCGCAGAAAATATACGTCATCGTTCAAAACTACTCCTTCTGTTTGCTGATTGGCCCGGTTGAAACTCAACTGGAGAAATCAGTTTCAATGGGTGAAAGCCCAGACGGAGAAGAGAAGGGAGATTAGAATCAAGCAGAATTGTGTAGGAAGACAATGGCCAGGCCAAGCTGTAGCAGGAACATCCTAACATTTCTGCAGGAATAATCATGTAACGTGACGCGTTTACAGTTCTGGTCACAGCATCTGGTTTAAGGTGGTTGACTGAGATGTTTTACTCAATCCCATCAATCTTCTCTTTTGTGATGTGAGACTATTTTGAGCTTGAAGCCACCATGCCGACACAAATGTGGACACTAGGATAAATCTGAATACTTAAATAGCATTTCTCCTCTGGTTTTGCTGTGGACATTTGGTGCTGATTCCTCTTCCAGGCACATTTATGTCCCCTTTCAATGACCTGTTAGAGCCTTTGTGTTGGAACTGGATCAGCTGTGTCTGAGTGTATTTCCTCTGAGTGTGCTGCGTTTGTTACCAGCAGCCTTTCCTCCTGTTCCAGCCACCTCTGATCCTCCTCCATCTGCTGCTGCTGTATCATCAGCTGTTCCTCCATTAACAGGCACTGCTGGCCTACACACTGCTGCAAGTCTACTTCACTGTCCTATGCACGCACACACACACAAAACACAGAACAAAAAAGACAAACGCAGCACAACATGCATGCAGGCCAACACAACAAAACATAAAAATACACGTGAAGAGAACACGCACACGCCCACAGACAAGAAATGAAGACAGATTACACCAGACTGATGAAACAAGCAGAACTGAAAAGGTGAATGCACACAAACTTAAAATAATACATGGCAGTGGGGTATTGATTTTTACAGAATATATGAAATAACTTAGCACTAAGCATAAAAATTAGACAGAATTACGCTTTTTAAGAATGTAAACATGCTTTCTTACCTCCCATAGTGCCATGTCCGCTCCGTGGGGCTGGGGAAGTTGCTGTGCGTGCGAGTGCGTGTGCACGTGGTGGCGAGGGTGTGTGTGTGCGTGGTGTGTGTCCACCATGGCAGCTGGTGGAGGGTAGAGGGCGCTGGGCACCGAGGGGAGGGTGTGAGGGCCAGGATACCCTGCCATCTACACACCAGAAGGAAGAGACATTAGGTTATTCTGCAGTCAGGTTTTTATCAACACTTTGGATTGTCTGCATCAAGTACAAGTGTAGTAGAAAATTCAAAGGTTTTGTCTTCATACCTGGTAGTGTCCAGGATGCTGAGGACTTGGATAGAAACCTTCACTGGAGCGGGGACTGGGATAGCCTGGTCTGCTTGGCTGTAAAAAAGAAAAAAGAAAAAACATGAATGAAAGAAAAAGAAAATAGAGGATGACAAACACTTAAAAATGACGCTGAATCATCTTTTTCCTGAATTACACATCAGAATGGTCATTCAGACGATCATCACACAAATGCCCGGAGCTGTTTGTGTGGCCATGTTAGCTGTCAGTCAAAGTAGGGAACACCCACAGGGCTGCAAATCCAGCAGGCTGTTAGTTCAGCTGATACAAAATAATGTTCCTGAGTACCAACACCACCCATGGATTACTGAATTCTGGACCATCGATCACTAATTAGAGGTGATGCAGGTGTGTAAACGGTATGTTGAATGTTCACCAAAAACCTCGTTTTCAGACTGCAACGACTGCTGAGGCTGAATAAAATGTGCTTATCTTTACACCAGTCTTCATTTTTTCCTATCTTTGCACCTGAGCAGCCAGACTTACTTGTAACCCTTTCAAGGGGTTTTCATCAATAGTTATTCGGACTTTGTAAAGGTCTTTCAAAGTGTCTCTTTAGACTTTGGCTACTTTTCCCACTGGTTTTCTTTCCAGTCCTCGTACTTGACCATGGCAGCACATTTTTAAAAACAAAAAAAGTAGATGAATGGAAAACGAAAGGATATGTTGTCAGGCCTAATGAACCATCTACAGCAGGTGAACCGCATCTGAATGATGGGGTTTTCCAAAATCCATCTAAGACCTGACACAGGATGATCATCTTCATGATGTCAAGCTTTCAGCTCATCTTTGGTAATCACCTTATTGGTGCTAAATAGTATTTGATATGTCAAACTCTGTTGACGTTGGCATTTTTTATAACTTCAACTGAAGAAATTGGAATAAATGGTATCTTTGAAAAAGGCTGTTAGTCACAAAGTAGCTAAAGATCCCAGTGATGGAGCATCCCCATCACTCCTTTCCAGAGTCAGAAAACTGATGTCACACGCTTTACCAGCTGGTAGCAGCTACGATCCATTAAACTATTTGTCAGTCACTATTAAAAAAAGTAGAATAAGAAGACCCCGAAATGATATGCAACAATACACAACAATGGAGGACATGGTAGTGTTGTTATTGCAAATGGCGGATCAGGTTGTTGTGAGAGTAGCTCTTGTGACGCAACCAGTGACTCCACCCCCTAAACAATCAGTGACCGACAGTCTTTTGACGTCGTGCTTTCAGGCCAGCACATACACTTGGAACCACAGTAAAATAAAGGGTCTCGTTCCATGAATGATTTTTAGTGGAAAAATATTGGAACCGTGGAGAGCCAAGACGAACCATGCTGTAGAGGCACTAATGGAAAAAGGTCAATAGAGCCACGCCCCCTAGTTAGTTTGCGTCTGGTCAGTAGAGTTCATTATAATGTCTTTTTCCCCTCACCAGCTTACAACAACCAAGGGTGCACATATGGGGGTTCAGTTTATGGAAACATTCATTAAAATGCTTTTGGTACTCGCCGTGATTATAATTTGGAGTGAGTAAACAAAGAAGGTAACCTAGAGGGCCTTTGAGTTTTTTGTCAACAAACCTCTAAAAGTGACAATTCTTTCATGGTGAAAAACAAAATAAAATCCTGACCCGTCAGTGGATTTTTGGGAGGGTTTTTCTAACTGAAGACAAACCCCTGGACAAACCCATTTAAAATCAGTTCTTAGACAAACTGCGTTGTGTCGACAAAACACTGGTTTGTTCAGTGAGTTTATCAGCCTTTTATGTGACTTAACATAAATCAAAGGTTTTTAACTTAAACAAATACAAAAACATTTCTTTGAAATTAGCCAGGCAGTACACCAAGAATGTACTAAAATGCAGCCAATGAAACATTTTGAAAGACCTTAAGAAAGCTTGAAAAATAATGATCAAGACCACTTTGAAAGATCCTAAGATATTCTGACTCCAGGTTTTTTCATGGCCCTCCACAGTGAAACCAATTTCTGCTGGGTTTACTGACCAAACAAATCAAAGTTTTCTTGTTGACAGTGCACTATGGTGCAACACTGGGTACTTTCAGTTAAAACAGAGGTGCTTGGTGAATCTTGATTTTGTTTTCTTTTTCTGTTGGCTAGTTGAGGTGAAACTGATCTAAATTTATCAAACGTTCTTCCTTTTTGAGTTATTTTTTCTAAACGATCCTATATGAAGGTCAATTTTACACAACAAGGTAGCGGCTTCTACCTTCCACAGTCTCTCATAGTAGCTTTCTCTGGACCACACCTTCGACGGCAAGACAGACACAAAAAGACACAGGGAGGGAAACAGAAAGCAAAGCAAAACAAGGAGGGATGGAAGAAGACAAGAAAAAGGGCAAAGGGCAAAAATAAGTAGGACAGGAAGAAAAATAGATCAAGGAGAAGCAGACAAGACAAAAAAACAACACAATACAAACTAGTTTTGAGTGTTCAGATGCAAAATAGGGGAAGAATACCCTAACTGTGGACAAGCTCACATGTAAATATACTTTGAATTTGGAAGTTTGAATTTGCAGCATATTTAATCCTCAGGGAGGCAAGTTCTCCCAGGAAACAACAAACAAAACCCAAATAAATATACAAATGTGACAACAAAAAACTGACTTTTTCAGGAAATATTCAATCAAATTGCAGTAAACACTGGTTAGTATCTGATAAACCTTTGAATGGATCTCTGAACTTAATAATGAACGACCCAATACATAATCCAATGGCTTTGAATACAAAGGGTTTAAGAAAACAACCTAAGTCCAGTCTATAAAGGTAGGGAGGATCGAAGCTGTACCACCCAACAAGAACAACTAATGTCATCAGTGTATGAGTACAGGAGCAGCTGTCTGGCCTGCTCATGTGTTAATACGCTGGTGACATTTGCACAACCTGCAGGGAGTGACCTTCACAGCTGTCTGCTTTTTTTAAACATACAAACAGGGAAAAGTGACAATATGTGATATTTACTAGTGCCTATAGCTTAATGAGCTGCCTCCCTAAGGTTCCAAATGTATCTACATAAATTACTTAGATCTTTTTAATCAAGTCAGGTGTCAAAGGGGAAAAACAACTAGCAGGTTAGACAAATATGCACATGTACATACAGTATATTTTGTAAACAATTATTTATGATAGTATTTGACAGGAATTTTAAAAATCTGTGTATTTATTTGCACGTTTAAAGACATCTCAAAAACTACGTAAAACTCACAACGGGTCTGAAAATTCAAGTGCAAATTTCGACCCCGTCTTTTATCTCCAATTTACTAGACAATAAAAACAAAATGTAATTTAAAGTTAAAATAATAATATGTTCAATTGCTTCAATCTAAAATGTAATCAAGTAGTTCAAACATATATTTTCTAGTTTTAATTTGTTAACACAAATACACTGATACCAAAGTACATGGGCAGAAAATACTCTGTTTCTACAGTTCAAGGTAAAACCTAACTGTCTACAGATTTTTCACTATGTAGACTTTTAATATAATGATGTTTTTAGTAACCTTACATTGTAAAACACATGTTCCTAAAAACAGGCATGTAGTCCAATTACATAACTCCACATGAACTTTTAAGGAATGTTCTGTAGAACATTGTAATTAAGGTTTTCTTTTACTTCATACATCACTCTGGGGCTCCTCGACTCCCACACAGACACATCCATCATCACATAGAGCTACAGACTGAAGCACAACAAACACAAAAAGCTCTGAAAATGGAACATATCATGGGTGCAGACTGGTATAAGGGTGAAAGGTACTCTGCAACATCATAAAGACTGGACAAAAGTACTCATAAACAAAACCTGTGCAATGTTTTACACACATATGTGGCTAGTACGTTCTAAAAGGAGAGAAATGAAGCAGAATTTGTGACAGAATGTCAACCACCACGTGTTTGTTTACCTACAAAAATAAAGTAACTGAAAATAGGCCCAATGATAAACTTACTGGTCTAGTATAAGTTTTACAAAAAAAAAATACATGTTTGAATGTCGAGCTCTGTCTTTATGGTCCTCAGCTGTCCTGATATTATATACTGTATACACTGCCTAGCCTAAAAACAAAGTCACCACCTGGATTTAACTGAGCAAATAGCTACAAGCCTTCTATTGGATAATTACTGCATGGGTGATTATCTTTCAGGTGGCAACAAGTTACTTAACCCCAACTGGTACAATAAGTTTCTTCTCATTTCTCAAACAGCTATGTCAAAAACTCATCCTGTGGTTGTGGAAAAGATAGTCTGTTTGAGAAGGGTCAAATTATCAAGCAGAGGAAACATCTAAGGAGATTGCTGAAACGACTAAAATTGGGTTAAGAACTGTTCAACGCATTATTAAAAACTGGAAGGATAGTGGGGGCCCATGGTCTTCGAGGATGCACCCATCAGGCCTACTTTACAGCCTGTGGGGGCAGAGCTATGATCTGGGGTTGCTGCAGTCGGTCAGGTCTAGGAAGCTTATCCAAACAAGACCACAGCTGTAATCAAAGCTAAAGGCGCTTCAACCAAATATTAGTGTGTGACCTTTTTCTTTGGTGGTGACTTTTTTTGACCAGGCAGTGTATTAAACAATATTTATAGTTGTCTTACTTGATCTTTCTTTTTTTCAGCAGCAGATTCACTCTTATAAATCCACCTGAATGTTGAATTTGAGATTATAGTTGTTTCCCTACACAGACTAAGACCAGCCTTAGTGGGTCAAACCTGTGACTCAAATTTTTTATGGTTTGTAACTAAATCAACTGAGTAATTTATTTATATTGAATGCACACCCACATTTCAGAACTGCATTCAACATACCTGGAAAACTATTGAAGTAAACTCTTAAACAGATGTTATGTTTCATTTCACATCTTGAAATAAGTACCTTTAACTCCTGCCTTCACTACGCGAGCCAAACTGAAGCCTGAGTAAAAGTAACTCGTGTTGCACTCAACACAAACTATTGTCCTTGTTGATTTCTAACACTGACATGTCAGACATTATGCATCGAGAAACCACAAAGAAACCACAAACTTAGAAGTAAATATTAACACATGTAGTATAAAAGTAGAAGGTAACTTTCACAGCTGAATAAACTAAATTTACAGCTAAAAACATGAGATGTTTGGGCAAAAACCAACACTCGTTTCAAATTAATGAAGTTTATATGAGCAGATTTAAATGGAGACAGACTTTTACACCATCTGTCCTGACCCTGTACTTCACACATTTATAAAAGCTTTAGTAATAAATATGCCACATTAAAGTAAAAGGATTAAAACAAATAATATAAATGATCATATTTAACTACACTGTGTGCTGCAAATTTTGCTGCAAATAATTGAATAATGTTTTTTAAACAACTTTAACAACTATTTAAACAAATAAAATGTCTAAGAATCATGTTTTGTATGATGGTCTAGTAAAAGTTAGCTTTTGTAATCTCACTGTGAACCATGTAAATCTTTCATGTGTGTTATGTGACTCAGTTAGTTCAGCGGATGTAGGATTCATCAMAGGCATGCTCAACAGGCCAGAAATAGAATGCAAAAATCCAATGACCTATACATCACACAAACATAAATATAAGTATCCACGTTCACTCACAATGGACTGGGAACATTTCAACAGCATGTTAGAAAAACCATCCTACCAGGAAAAAACAGCACAGGGACTGAAGTGGGCTAATACATTTTAAGCAAAACCACTTGTAAATGAAAGTAATAGTTTTGAGATGTGTGTGTGTGAACTGAGTTTTCTTCTTTTTCTGCTTTTCCATCGGAGTATTCAAAGATTTTATTTTATTTGACGATGGAGGTGATCATAAACATTGTTGTTAATGTAACTGAGCTTCTTCAAAGGTTATTTTTCATATAGTCTCTGAACAGATGTTACAGTTTCCCTATAAAACAAAAAAAAAAAGATGAAGTGAGAATAGAAAACCGAAAACAAACTGGAAACCTTGATTCTAACACAGTGAAGAGGTGTTGGCTTTTGATGGATAAGTGTTTGAGTAAAGACAGAGTCTTTATGAACCTTTATGTTGTCTTTTCTATTCAGCTGCTCTCTTCTGCAGGGGTCGCCTCAGAGAGCAAACTCACATGAAAGGTTTGTCAATTGTTTTACATCAAATCCATTCCTGACTCAATCTGGAACCCACAAACCAGCAAATGGACTTTTTCTCCTGTTTGTTTAGGTGCAATAACTCAAATATAAATGTAAAACCAACTAAACAGAATTAGACTGATCCATATGGTCAATCTGTTAATCTGTCACTGGCAAAAATCCAGATGTGTTTCCAACTTTCTATTATCGGCTCAAGTAATGAAGTTTTAAATTCTAAACGTTCAGTAAAATCAAACCATTGTGTTTCTATACTTTAACTTTGATTCTGTCTTTGTAAAGTCGTCAACACTTACTAATGAAATTGTACAATAGGTTTAAAATGGTGACGATATAAAATAAAACAACTGGCCTTGTCAGTTTCATTCATTTTTCATTTTACAACCAAGCACTGAAAACTTTTCAAAGGCTCAAAAAAGAAGAACGTTCAGTGTTTTCTTTTTTGTTACACACACAGGTTTGGTCTGGTTAGAGCAAACACTTTCCCAGAGTTGAGCAGTGCACCACCTGCCTGGAAGGGTCCGGACCTGGGTCCGTCAGAGGAGGGAAAGGAAAACAAGGTGGGGGTGGTTACAGGGAGGCTGGGTGGGTGAGGGTTGGTGAAGGATGAATTAGAGGCCGAGGCCGCTGCAAGGACTTTCTCTGAGTGTGGAGGTGGGAGGGGGGGCCTCAAAAATGGCTGCACAGCGGGGTATTTGGTCTGGGGGTCAAAGTCAGTTTGGAGTGGGGCACTGGGATTATACTGGCTGTCAGGGTGAAAGCTGGCAGACAGCAAGTGTCCGGGATTAGAACTTGACTTGGACTGGATCATTTGTAGAGGATGAGGACATACATTTGACACGCTACTGGACAGTGGGTCAATGTTTGGAGTAGAYTGGGAAAGGGGTGGAGAGAAGAGCCAAGGATGAGAGTTGGTGTTGAACTGGGATGAGCCAAGCATGAGGTCATTAGTCAGCACATTTGTCTTGTTGGGGCAGCTGCCGGTGGACAGGCTGCGAGAATATGAACGAGGTAAAGAGCGGACTGTAGTTTGAGGCTGGAACAACAACGAAGGATAAAGGTTGGACTCGGGATTTAACTCAATGTTACGCTGAGACAGAGAACTGTTGTGACAAGTGGCGCTTTGAAAAGCTGGGTGGGGCTGAGGGCTGGCAGAAAAAGAGAAGGGATGGGGAAATTTCAGCGGTAGAGGAGAGAGCGGAGGAGTGGGTGGGAGAGGAGAAGTGTGGGGAGATGATGGATGAGGGTTTCCAATGCAGAGGGAAAGCTGTGAGCCAAAGCGTTGGCTTTGAAGGCAATGATGAGGAGAGGGAGCAGAAACACAATCCAGACTGAAGGTGGGTTGCAGGGAAGGGCGGCGGCTGGGCTGCAAACAGAGATACAAAGGCAGAGGGGGGACATGTGGGGAAAATGTATCATAAAAAAGAAGGGTTCTAAAAACCAAAGCATGAACATAAATACAAATAAACCTGAAAGCAGGCATTTAAGAAGTTTGAAAAATGTATCTGATTCAATCCGTGTTTTATTTACTTCATTTTCCTGATAATAAAAACCACCAACTGTAGGTTTTTTACACAATAATAAAAACCAGATTTACTGAACGACCCGTGACTTAAAAAAACCCTCCCAATCTGTAGAACTGCTGCTGAAGATATACGGCTTTAGTTGTAACTAACAGAAGCAGCTAACAGATGCTGACAGCAGGAGAACTGTGGTAATAAGTCAAAGAGAAGCAGGGAGCAGCTGGAGCAACAAGCTGTGAGGAGGGGTCAACATGTCAAGATGTAGGAAAGATATAAAGAAAAACACATTTATTACATGTGATGTAAGCTGTGTAGGTAGAATATTTACAGCAAGATATCAAGATTTGCTGCTAAATTTATAAGATACATTAGGGCTGGTTTTCAGTGAAACCGTAACAGCGATCGCGGTCTCTGACACCGGCACGTTTTGAAACCAGGTCTCAGAGGGGAACTTTTCGGTAACAAAAGCCGCGGGTGTGAAAGTGCATGAGCAGCCAGCACACAAGCAAAAGTTTCACAAGCAAAAGCGTTTTTTGTATTACTCACCCTTTGCAGCATAAAGGAGCAAAATCAAAATACATCCTAGGTCCGAAGGAACGTAACTGTGCAGCCACAGCATGTTCAGTGCATGAATGATACTCAGGGTTGCCAGATAAAAAACATTTTCTGTGCACATTTTTGCCAAATA
Source organism: Austrofundulus limnaeus (assembly GCF_001266775.1). Classification (NCBI taxonomy): domain Eukaryota; kingdom Metazoa; phylum Chordata; class Actinopteri; order Cyprinodontiformes; family Rivulidae; genus Austrofundulus; species Austrofundulus limnaeus. The sequence continues at coordinate 97,293 of NW_013952579.1, read as the reverse complement.
CAGCACACGCCTTATCTTACAGCACCTTCACTGACAGTTTGTGCCAAAATACAGTAATTTTAAAGGGACAGTACAACAGCTTACCATGCCCCATCTGGCAACTCTGCCTGGCACATTACTGCAGCGGTTCCATGTAAACTGTTGCTTTTGTTGTTTGTTCACCGGAACAAACATTGAAAAAAAACAGCAGCATTTCTAGAGGCCGGACTCTTAAAAACAGGGCCTAAAATTCCACATTTTATCTCTACCRTCAGCTTGAATTAAGATGGCTGCCGCTGCTAATCAACCTTAGCCAACACAAAAATTACTATAACTTGGTCAGATTTAGAAATGCTAAGCTCAACACACACTCCAAGCGTAGCAGATCATGTGAGAGTTCACAATATTACACGAGATCAAACACCATTAACCAAAATGTTTATTACTTTTTAATTATCATAAGTTGATCTTAGTTTGAAACTGATATGAAAGACAGTGGGTGATATGCATTTCTTCATGGAATGTTTTATATATACCAGTCACACACATGTGCGTTCATCCTTATTAGAACCATTCATTCATTGACGTCCATTTATTTCCATGCGTTTCTACAGCCCATCTCTGTCCCATTACCCTAAATCTAAACCCCAACTCAAAAATGGAGTTCCACCATATTAGGACTAGTCTTTAGTCCCTTTAAGGACCACTGGCCTTAAGTCCTAAAACGTTAACAAATACAAGTACACAACAGTGTAAATGAGTGGCTTACTTTTGGTGGAGCCTCATCAGACCCTCCAGAGTCCCAGGAAACAGTGACCTGCCTCCTCATCTCCATCCTGTTCCTTTCTTTCTGCTGGACTTTCTCCTCCTCCAATATCGTGCTAAAAGGGAAGAAAAAAAAGGGAAACAATTTTTATAAAAACATGACATCAGCACCTTAAAAATACAATACAAAGAATTATGAAAGTTCAGTCTGCAGTACGCTATGTAGACAAAGTAAAAAAGGATGGAAATAGAAAGAATGAAAATAAGATTTATGAGGTAAAGTATCAGTAAATGTCTGAAAGTGAATAAAGCTAGAAAACAAGTTATTGCTACATATAAAATATAATTTATATTTATATTTTCTTGTTTGTCAGGTCCCATTACCAAAATAAAATTTATGAATCAGTGACAGTTACAGAAAAGGCACAAATGCTTAACTTCTACATTTTAGGGCTTCCTCTAACATGGTTAAACAATAAAACTATTAGTAAGACCCAGTTAAAAAGCACACACTGCTCTGTCAGTTTCATTACAGCGTGTATCTATAAAAACTTATATACAGAGCATCCCTCACAGCTTATGCAGAAAAACACAAACTACTGCAGTTAGAGAGGAAAACTGRATCTCTACAGTCATGTAACAAGATTAAAAAAATGTATTTTGTGTTGCAATCCAATATCTCAATAAGTCTGTGGTGCAAAATGCTGACGCTTCACTTTACTTCATTGCTAACAAGTGAAATAAGTTTTGTGCTTAAAAACTGAGGTAAACTTACAGAAACAAAAGCAGTAAATCTTCAGTTAAAATACACAAGAACAAACCGATTCACTCAGAAATATCGCAACAGTTAACACCCATTACTAGAGTATTTTTGCTCGTTTGTAAACAAAGCTGAAACCCATTCATCAAAATTAGTCCAACACAAACCTGTTCTCAGGAAAAACTGAGACCATAACCAGTTAAAATCCCGAATCTTAAAAGGGTTGGAGCTGCTGGTTCCACAAAACTCTTCTGTCAAATACTTCAGCACAAACACATTTTCTCTCCCCTCTACAAGGGTAAGAGCTATTTTTAGTAGCATTGTTGCCCTCCTGTTCGTTTGTCTCCTGCTGAGAATTTGAGTGTTTAAGCACCTGTCCATGTCCATCTACTGTGTGAGGGTTTTTAAAGTCAGAGAAATATTTCACTGAATGACAACTCATACATGGATGACTGGGAATTAATCATCAGTATTGTTATCAGACTAAAAAATACAAATACAAGAACAATTGTTTTGTTGTCTAACTCGAAATCATGAATGATACTTTCTTATAATATCCTTCTAAGCTTTATTAACACTTTTCCATAATAATTAGCTTTATTAGGTTTAATTTTCAATATTTTTATTGCCTATAAGTGTTTTTCATTCATTTTTGTTCAGGGCTGCACAGTGTATTGCCAATTTATCATCAATGCAACATAAACTGCAATAAATGGTTGGTTCAAATGGTTGCATTTATGTATTTTGTCAGCATCTGTCTGATAAAAACAACTGGACCAGAAATACTACATCAAACCATAACAAATGAGAGAATTTGCAGTTGGATTTTGGTTTGTAACGTTTATTGAAGACTTTTATAGTAAGGGGCATTTTTCAGTATTTAGAGCATCAGAAAATGTTTACAGGGGCAATATTTTAAAGACGTTTGTTGGCCGGTTACGTTTTCTTGCTCTGAACGCAGACATCAACACTACATTCTTAAGTACCAGTATTTGTTCATTTATCACACAGTTTTGGCACATTGCAGGTTTTCCTGATATCTTGAAGCCCTGTTATCCACCGTCAACTACATCTAAAGCTGATTATTTTTTGAGTCAATACTAATCAAAGCGGTTGCCACAGTTAACCTTGGCGAACACAAAAATAACTATAATTCAGTCAATTTTACAGATAATGGGCTACAACTTGGAGTAGCAGCAGCTGAGAATCCTCCAAATCACACTGAGTTCTAACTGGTCAAACAAGAGCTGTTTAAAACTTTGCTTTTGTTCACATAAATGGACAAACATTTGAGTTAAATGAAAGATCAGATGCTTGTAGTTTAATAATAAAACCCAGTCCTCACAAGTCACAGACATATTTTCTGTCACTTTCTCAGAAACTCTTATTTTCTTGGCTCTAAAATCTGACAAAAAACAAACTCAGTTCATTTGAAGATTCACATTGTATAACAGTAAAATGAAATCACGCACGAAACATGTGAGACCAGGATACTATCGGGTAAGACAACTGTCAGAAATATTGTATGTGTACGAGTCTAAATTTGTACATGTAAGTCTATAAACCTACATAAATTTGTTACAACTTTGCCACATTACAAGTACGAATCAAATTTACAAGTACAATTCTTATGTGAGAATATAACATTTTAAGTTACAAATACAAGTTAAAAAGTTACAAGTTTGCCACATTACAAGTACGAATCAAATTTACAAGTACGAATCTAATTTACAAGTACAATTCTTTTACCTGTCAAAATAACAGACATTACGCAAAAGATCGATTGCAAACAGTAACTAAGCCAGACCACTAGGAGGACATGACCACTGCCTCAATTGGGACCAGATGAACTCTTTATAAACACAACAATTTGCTGAAGGGAAAAGCATTTGGAGGCTTTTCAGTTTGTCATTCATGTCATGTAGTACAACAATAAAGTAGATAGTGGATTTATGATGAACAACCAAAAAGGAAAACTGGTGCATTCATAAAACCGACTGCATAATGGAAAAAATAATGCAAGTTCAAAAACACATAATGGCAGTGCTCTGACCCGGCCAGCAGGGGGACTCATGTCGCCCACCAGCAAACCCCTAAACAACTGTAAGTGAAACTCTTTTTACTTTTAATAGTAGTTTGTATTATTTATTTTACACTTGATACACACAGTACTTGTCAGTATTTGTAAGAGGATGTGTTTAAACAGTTTCTATGCTGAAAGTAGAGCTTTGTTGATTGCTGTTGTTGTTAACATGGTGTTAGTGTTATCATGATACGAGTAGGAAAGAAAAAACAGCCTCATGCTTCCTGTTTAGTCGAAGTTTATTTAGTACGGCTTGAAAAGAACAAAAACCTAATTGGTGTTAACTGTGAGTTTAAAAAGCTTTCTCTAACTATATTTTGTTTTGTTTATTAAGACCTTGTTGTTTATTAAGACCTTTAGTGACCTCAACGGTCACTAAAATGAAATTAATATTTTCTTTGATTCATTTTCATCTCCCTGCTCTGGCCTGTCATGTTGTTTCTGAGTATTTCTGACACCTTGATGCACACATGTATCAGAAAGCTCCAGCATCAGTCCTGATGTTCTGCAGGTCATGAAGACGTCTCCACCTGTACTTCAACCATCTGAAGGTTTGTTCTCCACCTGGCTCCAGTCTCCAGTAGTAGTTTAGAGTAGTGTTAACAGTATCATAAGTTAAAGAGAAGTTGCTTAAAAAATATGGTCTATAAATAATTTGGAACATTTCATCATCACTCCRCTGTATATTAATTATTGTGCTGCTGACCTGAGGCAAGGCAGCTTTATATAAAACATTTCAGCAACAAGACAAATCAGTGCTTTACACAAACAAAACATTTTGACAAAGTGCAAAAGAAAAAAATAAGAATATAGAAAAATAAAATAAATGTTCAAAAAAGACTATCATAAAAGCAGAATTCTGTTTAAGAAATTGAATAAAATATTTTAAAAACTGAAATCAGACAGTGTTAAAGTAAAAATAAAATAAAATAACATATTTCATCATAAATCCACTATCTACTTTATTGTTGTACTACATGACAYGAATGACAAACTGAAAAGCCTCCAAATGTTTTTCCCTTCAGCAAATTGTTGTGTTTATAAAGAGTTCATCTGGTCCCAATTGAGGCAGTGGTCATGTCCCCGTAGTGGTCTGGCTTAGTTACTGTTTGCAATCGATCTTTTCGGTGTTCCATGCATAATGTCTGTTATTTTGACAGGTAAAAGAATTGTACTTGTAAATTAGATTCRTACTTGTAAATTTGATTCGTACTTGTAATGTGGCAAAGTTGTAACTTTTTAACTTGTATTTGTAACTTAAAAAGTTATATTCTCACATAAGAATTGTACTTGTAAATTTGATTCGTACTTGTAATGTGGCAAAGTTATAASAAATTTATGTATGTTTATAGACTTACATGTACAAATTTAGACTCTTACACATACAATATTTCTGACAGTTGTCTTACCCCATAGCATACCATCAGCACCTGGCAGCTCCAAATGCACACACACTTGTTCCTCCCCCACCTTCAYTCACCACTACAGCACCTGGAAAAACAAGGCGTCCTGAAGTCTATTTACTTAAGTCGAGCTGACTGCACAGATTTAGGTTTTCTGTTCGTTTACATCACAATTTACCTAATCTCAGATTAGCAGCAATAAACTAAATACTAGATAATCTGCTATTTGTTCAGTGAAAACAAAGGAATAAATGTTAGAATTTAACTTTATGACTAATGAAAACAAAAAGTTATCAATTTTTCCTTAAAAATCTTTGAAAATYCTTGTATATACTGTGATATTTTCCTACAAAACACTTTTAATGAATTTACAGCAACTGCTTTTGTATTGTTTGCAGAAAAAATGCAGTCACTGTGTTTTGAGAATAGCTTTTTGGAAACATAAAAAACCCACAAATCAAATTATCCACTTTGCAGAAACCGAGACCCTCCAGAGGCCTCGCTGGACAACATTTCAGATCATTTGAGTAAATCAATTTATCCTTCATAGTTTCCAAGAGACTCATAAAAAATTCATCTATTGGACAAAAAACTATTTGACAAAAATAGCAAAAATATACAATGTATATCAATCAAAACTTGTTTTTATTATTCAGAAAAACCTGATTGTTTTAAGAATAGGCAGTGGCTCTTTTTAGTGTAAAATAAGTCACTGGATGCCCATCCACAAACAAGATGTTTTTGTTTCAACACAAAACTTATTCTGTTTGCTAATAATAAGCATTAAAGCTGCAGTACTGAGAAAACAGTAGACTTTGTCTGAAAATTTGAACAAACACCTTTCAGATCCCTCCCACCTTGATTTCTGCTGCACTACTGCCCTGCCTCCACAGTCTTCTTCTAAAGAATTTCAGATTTCACGTTTTGTATAACCAGTGTCACAGGACGAGTGTAAAAAACAGACTGTTCCAAAAAATAAAAATAAAATAAAATACAATAAAATAAAAGAAGAAGACAATAGAGGAGAACTGCCGGGGACAAAAAAATAAATATATAATAGTTTGCCTGTTTTGTAATAATTTTACATTCATAAGTATTCTTTAATACAAAATAAGGCTCATTTTCTAAAGCTAGATGCGGCATAGCGGTAGCATCATGTATGACCCCTACACATAAACAAAGCACCAATGCACCAGAAGTTAGAACTCACCAGAACAGATTTATTATTTTGGGTGGAGATCCAGGGGGACTTATCAACTTGTCCTCTGAAGATGCTCTGTGTTGAAGGATCAGTGGATCCGTGTTCGACTACTCCACCTAGGCAGCATTGTCGAGCACAGATCCACTGAGAAACTTGCGGTTTCAGCAATGTTTAATTTAAAAACTGTACTTTTGAGGCTAAACAAATGTTCATAATTAATTTCAATAAATTACAAGTTAAAGCTGCAATCTTTAACTTTTATAAAAATATATTTTTGACATATTTGTAAAAACTGTCACTATGTCCCGACAGATTGATATCAGACAGATAATCTCTGAAAAAAAACAGAAGTTCTCTGGCTCCTCCCGGTGGTCGTACAGCCATCTGTTTAATAGCGCTCCCGAAGAAAAAGGGCAAATCAAAGCCCAGAGGTTTGTCTCACAGGTGTCAATCACGTACACCCTGCCCGCTGCTGCAGCCGCACACTCTCATTCAAGCTCCAGACTCAGGCTGTATGGGAGGAGCTTAGGAAGGTGGGCTGAAGCTTAACAGAGAGCAAGGGGGAGAGACCTGAAGGCTGTATGTACTGTATCTCTTCAAACTTTTTCTGAGTCCAGGGTTTTCCAGAAACTGCATCCAGCAGCTTTTAAAAGGGCATGGAAATTTCTGTTTTGGACTAAAAAAAATATTGAACCGTGTCACTAAAGTATCAAACCAAATCTTGATTTTTTTTTCCATCGTTGCACCCATAAAAATTATGATCCAATTTAAAGCAACAGAAAAAGTGGCACACCAGCTAGATCGTGTGTCAAACTCAAGGYTCACGGGCTAAATCTGGCCCTCGTTACCATTTTATCCATCCTCAAGGCAGGTATAGTAACTAAGTACATTTACTTTGTTACAGTACTTAAGTCTTTTTTTGAGGACTTGTAACTTTACAAAGTATTTTTTTAAACATTTAGTTTTATTTTCTTACTTTCAAACCTAAAATTGATACTTTTAATTCTTTCTTTTAAATTTAATACCTTGTCACACATTACAATTTTAAACATAACCAAACTCATCATAAAATGAGTTGTTTATGAAGAAAACGAAGTACTGAAACAATTTATGTCAAGTGGTTCCACTAAAGAGAGTTAAGTAAATGTAAAACAATATACTCAAAGTGGTTTAGTGGAACAAGTTTGTTTAAGTAAATTTAACACTTCATTTCTTAATGTGTAAAAGAACTTTTACTTTTCTGATTACTGTGAGGAGTTTTATGACTTTTACTTACTGTATTTTTCGGACTACAAGCCGCGACTTTTTTCCTGAACTTTGAACCATGCGGCTTATAGTCCAGTGCGGCTTATACATGGATTTTTTTCTTCAGCCACCAGGGGGCTCTTGTGCTCCATTTGCTTCAACCACTCGCTTCAAAAAAAGAAGAAAAAAAAAGCGGGGGTGCGGCTTATAG
>NW_013952579.1:82440-89354 GCF_001266775.1 Austrofundulus limnaeus | reverse complement strand
TGATAAAATATAAGAAATACTTAATGAAAAAGTTTTTGATAGAGAATATGGCATGAATGCTAATAATGTATCTAAATTTAACGTTTCTTTATTTGTTAGGTTGTTCTAAATGTATGATCTAAATGCTACATAAAACATAATTTGTAAAATGTTATTTGTATTTATATAAGAATATTTTGTTACATAACATATTTCAAGAAGTACTGACAGAAATTGACTCTGGGTTTAGATCAAGTTTTGAATTTTGGTCCCTCTGTGTAATGAAGATACCCCTGAGCTACACCGAAGCTTCATACATTTATGTAACAAATGGTAAAATGTTAAAAATTTATACAGCACTGAGAAACTTAACTTGATTCATTTTACAATGTAAACTAAGAAAGTATAAGATCGTCCATCTTTTATTTATAATACTTACAGAAAAAAGCTGCTTGTTTGAACAACCTATTTTAGAATTTCAAATTAGCATAAAATAAAAAAACTGGAAACATAAATAAGTTTGGTTTCTCTACTCATTCAGATCTAGAAAATACTGAAAGCAAACAATATTTTTCCACATTTTTTTAGGACTTCATAAGAACCTGAGGTTAGACTGAACTCACAGATATTTAGCATCCACTTGATGTCAATCACTACGATACGAAACTGAAGTTACGGAACAAGAAACAACATTTAGAGAAGTTTAAGACAGAAACATACTTTACCTCAAAAAAAAAAAAAATCCAGTTGCACCAGAATGATCCGTCTTCAGACACTTTTGAGAAAGACTAGATTAGAACGATGAAGTGCCGTCAGCCGTCAGCACTGATGCGCTGCAGAAGGTCAACACGAACAATAGCAAACAACACAACTCTAAAAGGATAAAGCCTAAAGCTCCGGAGCTCTAAAACTGCTCTGCTGCAGCTGAAACTCCACCGGACTGCAAGCGTCAGACGTTCTGCCAACACGCTTCACCGTCGAGATAATATTATCTGAGCTTTAGAAGCCTCGGCGGTCTGAACGCTGGAGCAGCGAGTTACATTAGATCTGCTTGGCTTTTTCCTTCTTTCATTCTCTCCATTTCGGTTCTTTGGAAAGCTGTAGCTCCTGGCAGCTGCCCACTTTGTAACCCCCCACCCCCACCTCTGCCACACACACACACACAAATGTTGGTCTACCATCTAGAAAGATTGCAGTTGAAGCTAAGAGCTGCACATTTGGCCAAAGAGACCTATAATTGGTCTGATGATATAAGAGCCTAGTCAAACCAAAGCTTATCCAAACTTTAAAACCTTATATGGCATGAGTTTCTCCAAATAACACCCGGCAACCACAGTGAATACAGCTAATATTGACTCTGTTTCCAAGACATCCAACCAGGCACAAAGAGAGCTCATTAGCTCTCCATCATGCTGAGCTGTAATTGTCAATTTAAATAAATGTTCTTAATTTTGTCAACTGAGCACCAAAAGCAAATCTACTTTTCCATGTCGTGTTAAAACGTGCAAACTACATATGTACGGCTCATGTCGAATGAAGGCCAATAAATATCACAATGCCTGAAACTCATTTGGATTCAAAAACATGGAAAAATACCACTGAGAGAATGTAAAAATGCCAAAGAGGTCAGGAAGAAAAGACAAGAAAGAAAAAAAACCTGGAACTGTAGCAGGAGAAAGAGGGACTCACATTCACTGTACACATGGAGGTGGAATTTCAGGTGTGAGTCACGCTGCTTTTAAACAAACTCATAAAACCACAGGAGTCAAATATGCACTCGTATTTTCCTGTTTCTGCATTACTGAGAGAGAGTAAGACACAGAAAATGTGCCTGCTGGAGGAAAAAATGACAGCATTGTGTCGTGCTGCTGCCATGTTTCACTTGAGTAGAGTACATTTTTGATGCAACATTGGGATTTAAATGTACAATTACACAAGCTACAAGCAATCTAGTTGTGACTCAATTATTCAGACTTTAACTGTGCTTTTATTTTGAAACAACTGTAACCACACATAACATGTAGCTCCAAAACTAGCCAGTTTTAGAAAATCAACTTCTTGCAAGTGGGTAGTGAAGATGCTAAAAAAACTAAATAAAAAAATTTAAAAATTGGGACATTAATCTGCACTACATAACCAATTATAGTGAGTAAATGTATTCTAATGTATTGAAAATAACCTTTATTAAAGCATTTATTATAACCAGGCATCTCTACTTCAATCAAAGTGTAAAAATGTTTTAGTTACTATTCAAAGCAGCCTTCTCCGATCAGGACTAATCAGGATCTAAACAAAGACCTGCAACAGTGCGAAACATACAACGGGTAAAATAAGTATTGAACAYGTCACCATTTTTCTCAGTGTTTCCTTGTGTTGTTTTAATCCCTTTATATTATTGTGTAATCACTTCAAAATTATTACTGTTCCAACTTATTTTGTTAAGTAGTTGTGGTTTTGCTTGTTTTATTTTATTTTATAATTCAGAAGTCTATTGTCAGTCAAGAAGAACTAATGATTCTGTGCAAATCTGATTAAACCAAAACAATAAGGAGTGAAGATGAAAACACTTTGTGACAATCTGTTTCATCTATAGTAAAATATTCTGAACAGTTTCTGTTCAGTGATTAAATCAGGTTTTTAGTTTACTTTTACTGGAGTTTGAAAAACTGACATTTGTAACAGTCGTGTTTTTAAATACCTTAGCTGTGTTTTAAGTTCTTGAAAGCGCGGCCTCTTGCTGGGATCGTACGACCAGCATTTTGTCATCAGGCTGTAGAGCGTGGGAGGGCACTGAGGGGGCATAGCAAGCCGCTCTCCATTCTCTATCCTGCCAATAACGTCGTTGTTCTTCACACCCTGGAAAGGCTTGATGCCAAACATCAGAATCTCCCACATGCAGACGCCTGTAGGCAGACAGGCATATTTAAGTATTTCAATGTCAAAGCAAAAGATCTGAAGATCAGACAACGAATGAACACAAAAAAATGAGACATATAAAAACTTAAGATTACCGAACATCCAGACGTCGCTGGCTGAAGTAAATCTTCTGAAGTTGATGGATTCTGGGGCCATCCATTTGATAGGTAGTTTACCTTTAGATGCTGGAAAATGGAAATAAAAAAAAACAAGTTACACTTTCTACTTTTATACTACATTATTACAGCGTTTACCTCGTCGTTTTCCAAAGGGTGGGGGGTTTTCCTAACAGAACGGCCCACCGCCTCATGAAGGTTATATCATGTAAAAACATTATCATCTGTTGTTCAAAAGGTATAATCTGGAACAAAATTATCTGGATTTTGCAATCCCCTTCATTGCTATCCAGGATCACGTAATCTGTCTTATTTTTATTACAGCTGTTTAAAGAAACGTTAGATTAAATTAGTCTCATCCTGATTACCAATTTTGGATAATGAGCACGTCACACTGAAGGCTGCTACATACGTAAAACAGGTAGAATATCTAACAMTAAAAGGATATTTATTTAATAATAATAATAATTAAGTAAAAATACAAACTGCTCATCTCTTGACCAGCCACAACATATCTGTTACACAAAAACAAAAAAAAAACAAAAACAAAATATGATCCATGTAAAACCTAATTTTAAAATAAAAATCTTGATCCTGAAACACATTTTTTTTTAAGTTTGAAACTTTCCTTTCAGGAAACGGATCTCAAGTTCAGTTTTAGTTTGCTGCAGTTAGATTAACACTTCTCTGCCAGGTGAATCTGTACTTATGCTCTTTCAATAGAATAGAATAGAATAGAATAGAATAGAATAGAATAGAATAGAACTTTAATATCCACCATAGTGAAAAATGTTATCTGATGATCTTTGAACTGTTTCCAATTAAAGGTGAGTTTTTGTTTTTCTAATTTTGGCAGCAATTGAGAAGATATTTTATACTATACATGTCTGTAGTGTAAATTAGTCAATGATTTGACCTGTATGGTTTGAAAACTGGGTAAAAAAATATCAATAAATAAATGTTAATCTACTTAAGATAAATGTTGTTTCTTTGATGAGTTGAAATTTAATTTAAATCAAATTTATTTCCTGAAATCCACCAAACTACTAGGATGAGAATAAGCCAGAGTTTTTGGATCAAAATTATCCCAATCCCACTAAAAAGTTTCGAACAYCACAAGTTGAGGGTTTGATTCAGATTAAAACCAGTATTGAATTACATGGTCAAATCCAATTTCAGAATCTGTTTTTGGTTTTGAACAACTCATTTTCAAGATTTTGTCCAATCCATTATCCAAAATCCTATCAGATTACCTCAGAACAACCGGCGCCTGACTGTACGTGTTCTCAAAGTACCGGTTCACTGTGGCTGGGGGAGATGCCAAAGCAAAACATCATCACCCACTCTGCCCAAGACCTCCCAGGACTTTTGGGGTTTGGACAGTTGGGCAGAAGATTTTCCATAAAACATCCTCTGTCCAACCAATGGTGATATATTCACACATACAACTTAAAGTGTTTTTATTTAAGGAGGAGCATACAGGAAACCTCTGTTCTCGTTAAAGCTATGGAAAGCAGACATTTGTGGCCATAAAGAAAAACAAAGTCACAGATTAATGTGGTTCGAAAACAAGGAGTTACTCAACAGTTTTTACAAGAAATAAAGCAGATTTGAGCAGCAAGTTTCTGAGCTGAAACCAAAAACTACAGACAATTTAACACACTGAGAACAGAAAACCTCTCCGTCCACAGAGCAYCGTGACCCACAGCCAGAAATCAGAGGTGCTGCTGCAGGCAGCTTTTAATGGTGACGGTAATTAATAAACAAGTATATTTGTTTATTTCATCAGAGACTCTTTGTTTAACAGCTGATAGCTGATGACACCCTGACCTCTTTGGGACTTTTGTATCTAAAGTTTAACTTTGAAATGTATACTGAACAAAGTGATGATTCGCATACAGGCACATTCAAACTTGCACATATGATCAAACTGGGAAAAATATCAGAACCCACTCAAAACCAGAAAAAAATGTGTTTTATTTTTTATATTAAAAGGCTCTGAAAATATTCTTTGAAAAGACCCAATGTCACTGAGCCAGAAGCTCCAGCAGTGAGAAAAAACTCACAAAAAGCTGCTCTTTGTAAATAAATCCTCCAAGTTCTGAAACTATGCTATAATTTTTATTTCTGTCTTAGAAAAAATGCATTATATGTAATAAGTACAATACATTATTTATTTATGTTATTATTCAAATTATGTCTTGTTGACTTGTTGAGGTTAGAAACTTAGGAGAAATTTCTTATATTAGTATTTAGTGTATAGTAGTATTTAATTACCTTTATAATAAGAGCTGTCCTCCATGTATCGAGACAGTCCAAAGTCTCCCAACTTTACACAGTCAACTGTGGACACCAGAACATTTCTTGCTGCAATATCCCTGATAAAAACAAATATTTAAAAAGAATTAATAGAGGAATGAGAAACATTGTTTGGTGGCATTTGGTTGAAGTATTTCAGAATGTTGTCATACCTGTGCACAAAGCGTTTGCTCTCCAGATACGCCAGCGCTGTGCTGAGCTGATAAGAGTACAAGATGAGAGAAGCCAGATCTAAACTGTATTTTCTAACCTGGAGAAATGATCGTAGCTATGGACACAAAAAGATAGAGGAAAAAAAAATCAGCAGTGAGCAATAAATATGATCAAGGACAAACAAAAAGAGAACATGAACAAAGATAAAGAAAAGTTTACAAAGAAATTCAATTCATACAAAAAGGTCAAGTGTGAGTCTAACAACCTGTCTAATACCTACCAGTATTAAAAGAGCAACAGTAACAAAAAATACAAAACATGATTTCTGTTTGTATTAATGTATTCTGTTTTAAGGTTTAAAATTCTCAAGTCTCTCTTTTCTTTCATTTTTACATAATATCAACAATTTGCTCATGTGGCCCTCTGAAAACGAGTTTGACACCACTGATCTTAGTGTTGTACCTCTCCAAGTGTGCAGAGCTCCATGATGATCCACACTGGGTTCTCTGTAATGACCCCCATCAGCTTCACTATGTGAGGATGGTCGAACTGACGCATGGTCACTGCAGGAGTTCAAACAAAAAGGTTCACACAAACCAAACAATGGAGATGCCGCTGTCCTTCTGCAGAAAGGGCTCATTTACAAATAATTAGTTCCAGGTTTTGTGCAGGTACGGTTGCACACAAAGAACTTACATGCTTCCTGCAGGAATTTTTCCCTGACGCTGTCTGACGTTGAGTTCTTACACGTCTTCACTGCGACAGACAAAGCCGGATTGTCCTGAGAAACAAATACATCAAAGCAAATTCATTAACAGTAATATTACAACATCAGACACAGCAAATTCACTGTCTGCTTTCAAATCTAACAAAAAACAAGAAAATTCAACTTTGAAACTATGCAGATAAAAAATTTAGGAAATCAATACAATTATTTAGACCCTAAATAATTCTCTAAACTTCTCTAAATTTTAGAGACATATTTTACTAATACTGTTACAGAGCAATAATAAGCTGCTCTTATTTTATTTTGGTACACCTTTAGTGTTGAACTGCTTTAGTAGAAACTGTTGTGATAGAAGACAATCTTAGTCAGTCTTTGTTTATTTCTTAGGATCCAAATTAGTCTAAGCCTTGGCAGAGACTACTCTACCTGGAGTCTAACAAAAACATATTAAAACAAATCAATCAATATAACCACAAAGCATAACAGCCAGAACACACACCCGAATACAAAGACAACCAACTTCAACACTTCAAATTGAAACAACCAGCTCAAACACTTTAAAATTACTTTTTTTAGATCATTATTACGTTTATCATGATTATCAAAAAATGCTATTTCTGAAGGCAACGTGTTCCAGTCAGAAATACCTATACACGCACGCACACACACACACACACACACACACACACACACACACACACACA
>NW_013952579.1:72551-80522 GCF_001266775.1 Austrofundulus limnaeus | reverse complement strand
GTGAAGGTAAGAGCAGATATATATATATATATATAAACAAACTGGTTTTTTGTGCATTAGTTCTAGGCAGAGGTAGCGTGAAGGTAAGAGCAGAGGCTTGTCTTGTATTAAAACCATGTCTGTTAGAGGTGGGTTATAACTGTGAGAACAGGTCAAAAGCTTTATGTAATATCCAAATTTTATGTAAAAAGACAAGAAGACATTATATGACACTATAATCAACTTTAAAGCATCATAGACTCCTATGCATGAAATCCACACTGGTGCTAAAAATCACAACCAAGTGCTAATCTGGAAGCTTTGTTTTGAACGATTTGTAATTTATCTAGATCTTTTTTTAAGCCGTTGGATCATACATCAGGACAGTAGTCAAGATGACATAGAACTAAAGACTATAGTAATTTTCTTATTGCAGACATAAAATGGGAATTACACCAAATAATAGCAATTTTTCTACTCATCTTAGTCAACATCTTATGAATATGTGCGGACCATGGTACTGTTTGATAAATTATCAATGCCAACAGTTAGAATTTTTTAACATGTTAATTTTTTTTTTTTAAGAAATATCTAACATTGGAGTTTGTCTGATAAAATATTTAGAGCCCAGTATTTTACATATTTGACACATTAAGTTTTATAATGTTCTCAGTTGCCACTCATAAACATAGTTCCTAATGTTACATCTCATTGACCTCATCCAAACTACCAGAAGATATAGATATTGTTGTGTCATCTGCATATACAAGAGTAGATGATTTACTCGACGGATACCACATCATTGGTCCTTTAACAGCTATGCTCCAAGACTACAAGTTACACAAGAATTGTAGATTTGTTTGGTTTTATTATTTTTTCCATTGTTGTTTTGAAGGGTTAGAAAAACGAAGTTGTATGAGGCTGAAGAGACGTACCGAGCAGATGTAGACTCCTTGGTGGACATCTCCAAACTGACCCTCCCCGATGCAGCATCCCAACTCTATTCGATCCCTCTGGATCTCATAATCTCGGGCTGTACACATGACAGACAGACATTTACACACAAACCGATACGGACACACAAATGAGAAGAAAAAAAACAGGAGCACACTGATATCTATAAGTCTTGCACTTTCCAAGCTTGTTAGAGCTCTTTACAGTGTACCCRTTTTATGACTGCATCATCGGCTAAACAAACTTTCAGCTAAATTATTAGAATAATTGTTTATCCACAACTCCATGCAATTTTGAACGAGTGTGACTCAGTTTTGATTTCTTCCTCTAACAAGCTTGGTTTTATTGCAATCACAGCATGCAACGACAGCATCAGCAAACCACAGCAAAACCACGTAACACAGACAAATGGCCAATAACACTCGGTGTATAAATAAACATAGTCACTACGTTGAGTCAAATGTTGAATGGATAAAGTCAGGTGGATTAAAAAGAGTGAATCATCTCTGTGGCAACATTCACAGATTAAAAAAAAGACCTGTGTTACAATTCAATAACAATAATGTTGGTTATTATTCTTTTAGCTTCATGCCCATCAGAAATTTTCAGTATTTGCATTTCCTTCTAAAAAGCAGAAATCAAAGGGTCTGTGAAACACAGGCTGTTGAAAGCTGGTGGTTTGCTCTGCCTGGCAGGCATTACACCAACGCCCTGACTTTGTCCATTAAGTGATGAATACAGCAAAAAGCAGAAAACATCTATTTGTAGAAAAAAACCTTTAACATTTTCACACTTTAAAATAATCCTGCTGTCTAAATGTCCAGCACATTCCTTTCAGAACCATCTATCAGGCAGTAAAAATTCTAAAGTGAAGATGGTGGAAAGTTGGAAATATGTTGCAATACACGGTAATAAAATTCAACATGTTCACATAAATATAAAACGTTTGTGTGCTTTCTCTAAATGTCATACTTGTTATCTGTATTTTAATAAACTTCACTGTTCTGATTAAAATATTAAATACAACCACTATTTTTCTTTGTGTTTAACTGTTTAAATGATATAAATACTGTACCTGTAACTATCTAAAACCTTCTTACTTTAGGGTAGGAACATGCACTGAGTCACCTTGGCTGGTTAGATTATATTAAAACTGAAATATCAAATAAAAGCTTCAGTTCTGAATCTAGCGTCAGTTCAGCGAGGACTGACAGGACACCAAACATTGGAGAGGGATCAGGGGGCAAAATAACAGGAGACAGTTATAGGAAAATATCCAAAATGTACTTTTACAGTCACAGGCAAACATACAAAGGGTCACAACAATCACCAAATCAAAGTGTCGTCACTTCCTTTACCTTGATCTAGTCCATAGTATTCTGGGAAAAGGGGTTAGTGATAAAAGACAGAAATAACTAGTTTTGAGTACAGAGAGCCACAGGTTGTTAATGTTGTCTTTAATATTTATATTAATAAAGTGTCAAAATTAAGACGACTGCATGTTGAAGACTTTTTTTTATTTGTACATTTTCTGCTCAAAAATATGTAAAGGATTTAAGAAATAAAAATGTGTAAAAGAAGTGCACCCTTTTGGTTCCCTCTCACTTAAACAGTTGGTAAAATGTCTTTTACAGTGCCAGCTAAGCCCATGTTTAGGATGTTCTAAATTGAAAACAGATAACAACAAAGCGCAAACTCAGACCAACAGACTTTATTTATTATTTGAACACTTTTTTTTGTTGTACAGGTATTTGTTTGTTTCTCTGGACTGAGCTAACAGTTTTAATTCATAAATATTCAAAAAGCCCAGCCATGTTTTGATTGTGTTGACAACGTCCAGATAATGTGCTGTGACAGCTTTAGTTAGCATTTTGACCATAAATTGGTAAAATATTCTAACCTAACATGCATATTAAAACAATAGTTCAGATATTTGAAAGTAAAAAATTGATAGTTTATAAATAATTAATAACAGCTCTTTGAACAACCTCTGGGTGGAGAAATTTAAACCCAATGTTGAAAAGGAAGAACACGAAGTAACACTGAAGATAAGCCCCTGCATGGCATGTACCACCAGTAGATTGAGGGAGTGGCCAGTGGACTGAAGGACGGAGCAGAGACAMTAATCATGGCAACACAAGWGCAATAGAGGCCGGGGTCTACCGTACAAGAYGGTGCAAGATGCAGGCAGGCAAAGAATATGTGGAATGGCAAACCCAAGTGGCTGGAGGTCCCAGAGTCAAAGTGGGAGGCTCCATCAAAGATAGCGGAAGAATAGAAGGGCTGAGATACTTTTGACTTCCTGATCCAGACCGACAAACAAGGTGATGGCTAACCAACTGGACACTCTGGTGGTCGACAAGCAAGAGAAGAAGGCTGTGGTGGTAGATGAAATRATCCCAAGTGACTGTAACATTAGGGAGAAGGAGCACGAGAAGCTCGAGAAATACCAAGAGGCTGAAAGAGGAGATAGAGATGTTGTGGAGAAAAATGTGTGTAGTCCCAGWGGTCATCGGTACTGTGACCCCCAAACTGGAAGACAAAGATACTGAACAAAAACCTCAGGGTCCCAGTCTTCTGGTAAAGGACCTGAATTTGATGTGAAGTGGAACCACCCAAATGGAAGAAAAGGGTGAGCTGTGTGGGTTTTTGTGTATATGTATACAGTATATATACAGTATTTAGCGTAAGGAAATTGGGCTTTGGTCGATTATGTCTTTGTGGTAACAATGCTTCTTGGCAATAAATCTTATATCAGGCACCTGATGTGCAGCACCTGGGGGTACCAGAACAGCAGCAGAATAAGCTRTTTGGCAGAGAAGATTTGGCAATTTTTTCATGTGAACAAACCACATACTCTTCCCTACCGCTCATCCCACAAATACCTGTTCCTTACAAATGTGGCACCATTTAAAAAGGGAAATTACCAGCTTTCCAATGGTATAAGATTTATCACCAAGAAGCATTGTTTCAATAATCTACTAAACACAAATTTACTTACTTTTTGTGYCAAGTTTACATTATTTCTCTAAACTGAGGCTGCTTAAAGATACATCTACAGTAAGTAAAATAGTAAATGTCCATAGCGTTTCCACAGAAACACTTTAAAAGATCTGAAATATCTTTTAACGCAATATCAACTGTCTGATCTGCCTCCTMATGCTGGCCTCTCTTACATAACTGATATTTTATCCTTTAAAAAAACTGTTTTTAATTTAAACTGTGACTAAACATGAATTAGAAGAGAAGAGCCGACTAAAAAGGCTTGTATTTGAAACTGTCAAAAGTAATTCAGACAATGAGCAGTTAATGTCTCAACGGTATGAGGAAGCTGTGATTCTTGCCTAATCTTGTGTCTGTTCACCAGAATAAATATAGCCTGCAGAGCTAATAATGTGTGGCTTCCTCCTCTAAATCAGTGTACAACATGTGAATCTGGAAAATGTACCGTAGTTTTATTCAGAGGTTCCTCGTCCTTCTAAGCAGTTGTCTAATAAGGGCTCAAATTGAATGTCTGTTAAATTAAATAATTTACAAGCAAACTTTGAATTATTACTGGGGTTAAAACTGTCTTGCATGGATCTACTTTATCTAAAATACATCACTTATATTGATATTACGAAAGTAACCACAATCTAAAACAAGAGTAAAACAAATCAGAGTGAAATCACTTATTCCTTGTGTTTCAACAGAAGAGTACCTTCACTGTGCAGCTAGCTGGTTTTGGCTGACATAAAGCTCCCAGATGCACAATCTACAGTATTTATCTCAGCAGTCTTCTCTACGTGTCATAACAACCTTTCTACCTGCACACACTCATCCGACGCTGGTATGAATGCACATTATGCAAYAGAACTCCACTGATCAGCTGAGACAGAAACACTGACACGCCTGGCATTTTTCGCAGCACTTGACTGTAAATGTGTAAACTTACTCGAAGGCATGGTGTAGGTGTCCTCCTCATCTATGATCTCAGCATAGTCATCCGTTTCTGCAAAGACCGAGAACGATCAAGAAAAAAGAGCATAGAAATGTTATCTCTTAGTTGTTTATCAAAAATAAATAAAATAARAACATCTTTGACAGCACAAACCAGAGACACACAAAGAAGTTGTAGCTTACAAAATTGTATCTTTACACCTGTTAACATAAATCATAAATCACTGCACGCAACAACAACAAAAAAGTTTAAAGGCTGCAAAAAACAACAAAAAACACAATATTGTCATAGTGAATACCTTTCCAAAAGACTGTAACCATAACCGAATCCAAACACGAACACAACAATGATAATGTTCATGCAGTGCTACACAGATGCACACAAAGAATGACTCCAAGGCTGTACAATAACAATGGAAATGAACAGAGATACAGGCAGGAAGAAAGGGGAGGGATGGAAAAGGTTTTKTCCCTCCACATAGAAGCGAACTAAAGAATAACAGCCTTATGAGTCATAGAAAAAAACTGACAGATACCGTGCACRTGTAGCGTATGCCAACCGCAAAAATATTTCATTGTCACTAACTAAAAACACTTAAATGAGAAAATGAGGTTTACCATCACCACTAATGTGACCTGCAGAAGAAATATGCAGCATGAAAAATAGTAGAGAGGGGGAAAAAAAGTGGAAAGAAATATTAGTTTTGTCCTTGATGTGTGAAAAATAGAAAGGGTCMCATATGTTATTTAGCAGCTGGCTAAAGTTTTGAAGGAGTTTTCACTTCAAATTGTAAATGTGAGGCAGTCAGAGGTCAACAGGCAGGCAGAGACAGTAACAGTGACTAAAGCTCTCCACAGGGACATCTGGCGAGACAAGAGCTCTCCACACACAGATGAGGCTTTATAGGAGAAAATGCACTCAAATATCTATGAACTCTTTATTCAACTTCCAGCGCACGAGGTCSTTCAGAGCAGGGGACACAGAAGCAGATTTATACGTACCTGACACACAAACGGCTCGGGTTCGAACTCCATCCATGCGTTTTTCCATCCGCTTCTCATGATTCGAAACTCTGCAGCCGAGACACATAAAAACAGAGGTGTCAAGTAATTACAAATACTCTGTTACCTTACTTAGGCAGGCATTTTGGCTGTCCATACTTTACTGGAGTAACAACTTTTCAGCCATTTTTTTTACATTTCAAAAAAGAATTTTTTTAACTTCTGCATTTCAGATTGTAATCCTAAAAAACTAAACAATAAATAAATAAATAAATAAATAAATAAATACTGTCCAGACATGTGGTGCCTCCTAGATAGAGTTGAATTGATTGTGGTTGGATGAGAGGTATAAATATCTACTAGTCTGACACCCTATTGGTTTGTTTGATCCATCACACCTGCACGTGACACTAATCATGTCACACTCCAGCAGGACAGAGATGTATGTAGCCTAACAKGAAGATGGCATTCTAAATGTTTCAACATTAACATTTTAATATAACATTATTGTCATTGCTGCCTTTACAAAAATGTTTTTTGGGAGGTGGGGTTGAGCACTATAGGTTCATGTGGTACCGTCCAAGCTTTTGCCCTTAGTGGCTTTTTTTTCTTTACGTTGTTTTTGTTTTTATATTTTAGGTACTGTTTTTTAACCTTGAGTAAAACGCTTGAGTTGATACTTCTACTTTTAAACAAGCTTTACTTGTATCTATACTTCTACTTGAGTAATGACTGTGAATACTTTTGACACCTCTGCTTAAACCGCGCGTTTCACATTAAACTTCAACATAGACTGTAACAAAGCAGAAAAAGGGAAGCTCCACCCACATGCTGTTATGTTTGTGGTGTAACGGAGCTAAAATTAGACCAGTTTGAAGCCAAATATATATATATGGATAAAATAAGTCAACTAAAGCACACTGTTTTAGTATCAATTTCCAGACATTTGATAACCTCTAGGAAATGAGAACAAAATGAAACATATTTTAAATGGAAATATGTAAAAACTTTATTCTCTTCTCCAAAGTTACTAAAAATGATCARTTCTTCTGTTCCCCAAAACAATAATCAGTTTACCTATTATTCTTCATATAAATTATGTAGCAATTATAAATTGATAAATGACTTTTCTAGACAGAATAAGTTTACTTACTTTGGTAAAGATGGAAGTGCTCGATCACCTTCTGCAGAAACAAAAGTGAGTTCATGAACTGAGMAATGTTAGATATATAAATACTATATATAAATATTGTTTGGCATCCTTCAGAAGGTGTCCTATGACCTATTATGGTCAAAGGTTTTCAATTGTGAGTTGCGCCGACACATACAGAACTGAATGGAAGAAACACAACGGCTGTAACTTACCTTTGTGAACTCGAATGATGAAGGAGTGACTAACTGAGAAGACGAGCCGACAGTAACCATCGATCAAGTCCGCCATGTTTTCTGCAGTAGTCAGTGATGCTGTAGTGACAGTGAGGGGCTGTGTACACACACACACACACATACACACACACACACACACAACACAGGGAATCAGTGTCAAAGCAGGACGGGGAGTTGCTTCACCGTGACAGAACGAGAGCTTTCCTTGAAGTAACGTCCAAAACCACAGACAGCTCTCACACACACTGTTTTCTGAGTACACACCCCTACAACAACACTGTTGCAAGATGCACACATGCAGTGACCAGCTGCAAAACACACACACACACACACACATACACAAACACAACACACACTCAATAGGAAAAGAAAAAAGACGCATTTATAATCTTAGTTTTAATTTTCACAATTTTAACTGAGCTGTCCAGTGTGGTGCTTATACAYAAAGGATTATTTTGCTCTTTAAGGACTGAAAAATGCTGTACAGGTACAGGTTATCATTAAAAGGGAAAAATACACTTTTTTGAGCTTTATATCATGTTATAATCTAATTCCCTCATCAAAAACCAACCCAGAGTGTTGCTTTGACTCATTCATGCATGTTTGAGAAATCCCTGTGGTAGCCATGTGGMGCTGGTACAAAGCACCGCCTATTTGTGCATAGCTCCTCCCTGGAGCTCAGTCCCCAGCCGAGCTCCCGTCCCACAGAAT
>NW_013952579.1:64487-72262 GCF_001266775.1 Austrofundulus limnaeus | reverse complement strand
TATATATACAGCTTGTTTGTGGTATAGAATTGAACTATGTGTCTGGAAAATACATTACAATTTAAAAAGACAGGAAAAATAAAGAGGCAAATTGAAAATACAGCAGCGTATGTGCATCATCATTTTAAAAGATTTTATGGAAAATTAGGCAAAATAAGTTTCATTTGAATGAATACTTCCATGACCATTTCCACTTTGAGTAGATTCCAACCAATATTTGTAGTGAAATAATTATAACCTTACAGCATACAATGTCACACCAGTATTTAAATCTGTTGAATCAAATAGAACTAAAGATCTTGTTTGAAGTCTTGTCTAAACTGCATCATTCACATAAAAAAAACATCCCAAAAGGAGATGACTGAATGATTTTTCATGCTTCCTGATCCACTCTTTTACAAAGCAAGGTTAAGTTTTACAAAGACGTACTGTGTACTTTATTTTAATAATGATAAAAAAACAAACAGTGGATGAGCATACAGAATGCACTTTCTTACCTCTGGAGCTCCTGCTACGTTCAGCTGCAGCATGCCTTTCCTGTCCTTCTCTTCCAAAGCAGAGTACTGAATAGACTGGACTTGGTTAAAATTAGCTAAGTGTGTTGGCTGCAAGTATAAAGAAATACACAGACACATCAACAAACTTGTAGAAGACTCGGAATGGAGCAARGAGCAAACGTTTTGGAAATCATCTCAGTTATTTAGTGCCACAGAAAAAATGGTAGGGGCTTTTAAAAAGGCAGCTGAGTGGGCGACTGGAMTAAGTGTTTGTCAAAGTCAAGAGCAAACTTTAAAAACTGAGCCAAAACAGCCAAGCAGAACAGAGAAGAACCAGTCAGGAGCTGGCATTGCTGAGTTTTAACACAATACGTACCAGCATAAGACACTAAAGCTGTAAACGTTTGTGTTTTTCACATTAAAGTCATAACTTGGGAGTCCCCAGTTTCAGTAAACTTTCAGCCGTTTTCTGATATCTGCTTCTGTTTTAAGTTTCATTACAACATTTAGTAAGTAGCATTTTAATAGCGTGAGTAAAGGAGGCTTCTCAAACAGAGACTGAAAAGAATGGACTAAAAATAGGCAAAGAAGAACCGAATAGTTTTGCAAAAACTCAAATCTGTTGTATCCAAACCACAGGAAACAAAATGACGACAACAGAACAACAGATAAACACTTCGAGCTTTGTTTAGAGAAAATTGAAACAAAATTCTTCATGAATTTGCTCAATTAAACCAGGACACTAATTGCTAAAAGCCAAAATGAGACAAAGAGAGTTTTCTTTTTGTAATTTTGGACAATCATCAGTGGTTTTCTAYATCATTTCTGAAAGAAGGAAACAAAACCAAACGTTTGAGACATCATAGCATTTTACAAAGCAGGAAGCAAAACACATTGATATTACATTTAAAAATATGAAAAAAGAGTGCATTTAACGTGATGAATAAAAGAGAAAATTATTGACAAAATCCCACAGAAACTTAGCGGGAGTACTTGTTTCGCAAGGCAGGAGCTTAATTTTGGTAAGAAGTGGAAAGTGAGTACTGTTATTTACAAGCTGCCTATCTGTGTAACAGTTCAGAGCTACAGTGACGTGTGATATGCTGATTTAGTTTTATGTAAGGAAGCATTTCTGAAATACATAAAAAGATTTGTCTATTGTGAGAAGTGAGTATGTCTTTATACATTAGATTTGTACTAGACCAAGCACTAGCAGTCTATTCTGGCACTACAAAATTCATTTAAACATAGTTTGGAGCAAACTAACTAACCAGCAGGGGGTGATATAACACTCACGGCTTCCCAGTTTTAAGTGTATTACAATCTCTGTAAGACTATATAAAAATACAGACATTAACTTTGTCAGGGTACTCACCGTTGAGCCCTTATCTGTGAGGTAGCTGATTCCTTCCTCTGGTCCAATTGCCAACTCCACTGATATTACCCAACTAGACTAAAGGGGAGAGCAAAGACACATAGTAAAGATACATAAACATAAGATAAAAAATGCATACATTGAAAAAAAATCGTGTTCTTTTTCTTATAGTCGATGTCTTCAGTGACAGGGTGAAGTTTACATAGATAAATGACACAGCAGAAAAAGTAGAACTGTGGAACAAGAGCTACCGTTTCTAAAGGATTGTCAAAAGAGACATATCCTGCTTTTAAACCCTTTTTTTACATTTAAATCATTCATTTGGGGTCTATATAAAGTGGAACTGCAATGCTTTGGTCTGAATTCCTCCTTACTGTAACTCCACAAGCCCCTCTTTCACCCTTTTTCTGAGGTGTGTCTCAGGATAACTTATTTTGAGGCTGCCTCTTTAAATCCAAACAAGGAGTTTTACACCACGCCCCTCTCCGGCTTCCAGACCGGTTCATTACAGTTTGATGGAGGGGTTTACAGCGGAGCAGAAATGTTTTATTTACAAATTAAATAAAAGATGTCARCAACAGAAGACTTGTCCATCCAGCCTTACATGTTGGAGCCAGAGTCTGACCCAGAACCAGAGGAGAATGAAGACCACCTAATTGTAGCTGGTAAGTCCAGACCTGATTTAGCGGTTCCATCGCAAATAATTTGACATAATAGTTTAGAAAAAATAAGTCATAAACAAAACTGAGAAAACTGAACAGGTTGAAAAATACGACCCAAACAGAATATAAAGATATATTTTCATCACCGGGAGAAACTAAACTCAACTTTTCTGCACTCCTACTCCAAGTTCACAACAAAATGTATTTAACAGCTAAAAGAAGGGATTTTACATGACATGTCCCGTTTTAAAGAATAACTATTGTTTTACATGACCTATGCAAGCTAAAGCTTGACGCATCCTTAGCAAGAAATGTGATCATTTTCTTGAGCTGTCAACAAGAACACRGTTTGTTTTGGTCTGGATATTTTAAAATAGGGAATCTTCATAGAGCCCTCCCACTGGAGGACTGGTTGTTTCCCACCAGCGTCACCACTCTTTTGTCTGAACATGCCATTTAGTATATGCAAATTTGTTGCAAAGGATATACCATTTTTTGACAAATGCACTCCACAGCCTTTTCATGTATTGTCTTAAAATAATCAATAAGGTCTATAAATCTTTATAAAACCTTTATAAGTCTATATAGATGGGTTATACAAATTTTTGTTCTACTTTACTCCTCAAAAACATCCACTGCACAAACTTCCACGCCACCAAAAACACTGGAATGTAAACATTTCTGCTTTTTGCATTAAAACCATGCACCCACTTCAGATTTCTGACCAACCACACAATAGGTATTTTTGCATCGTAAAGCGCAGCTCGGCCCACCCCTGCTCCAGTCGGCCTGACCTTACTCTGCCTTGGCCCTGGTTGTGTTTGCACTGAGCAGAGAACTGCCTCAATGTAGGCGGAGTCATGATATAAAACGCATGCAAGTATTACTTTGTTTTATTTGTGACAAAACAAACTTGAGCTGGACCATCCAGCATAAGATGATAGGGTAGAACGACAAAAAACTGTAAGCTAATGGTTGTTAATGTTAGCTTGTTGTTATTGTTTGGTAGCTTGCTGTAAAAAAAAATGTTAGTCGCTGAAAATGATTCACGTAAAGTTACTCTAATCTGTGTGATGTAACCCCGCCGGTCTGTGAACCAATCAATGAGCAATAGTAGCTGACGTCAAATCCGGGCCTTGCAGCACAAAAAGGGTCTGCACAGAGACCAAGCTGCAGGAGAAGAATGATGTCATTCTTGTCTTCAAGCCTTTAAAGAGAGAATAATTTCTTGCTTCTTTAAAGTATGCAGCAGCCCTAAGTCTCTCAGTACTGCTTTTTTTATGCTAAAATGTAAAACTAGAGTCTTACCCCTAAAGCACATTTGAAGCACTCCTTATCAAAGGGGAAGATGGGAGAGAGAATCTCAAAGAACTTGTGAATGCTCTGCTCATCGTTGAGGTTAGCAAACTGTTTAAAAGTTTGCTGGATCTGCTTCCGAAGAGTCTTTGCCTGATGGAGAGGAGGGAACAGAAGAAGAAAAAAACATTAGARTCTTTTTCTGGGGTCCACAGCACACAATCGACAGAGGCGAGCTGTGGGCAACAGGAGGTTTAACTCAATTTCACACAATCAGATAATCAGACATTTAGAGAGAAATCCATCCAGTTATCAAGTTTGTCCTGCCACTCAACCAAACAGCACATCAGCTGTTATTCCAACAGTTTAACATGGAGGAGTTGGAGATAATATCTGCTGCTGGAGCTTCTGTTATCAAATAGTTGGTCAGATAAAAACCATTAGGTGGGTTTTTTATGTTTTATGGTAGTTTAATCTCACCTTCAGGGAATCCAACAGGCTTTTAGGGAAGAACCTTCTCAAACCCACGTCTTTCCTACAAAGATTTGTAAAAATTACTTCCAACTGTTGCAAATTCATCTTTGAACACACTATTGAAGTAAAAAATTAGTGCAAACCAAACACAAYCAGCCTTACTCAAGTAGTTCGTAGTTTGATTTCTTGTCAAGAGCATTGCCTGGCATCTCTCTGAAGAACCTCCTGTATAATACACAGAAACAAGAGATATGTTTTATAAAAAACAAAGAGAAAATATGTTTATAAAAGATCATTTCTCATGCATGTAAAAGAAAACAGTCACACAACTAACTCAACTTAAACAAATGCCTGATAAACATGTAAAACTGAAGCAATAGCTTAAATGTTTGGTTGAAATTTATGAGCTGCAATGTTCCTACCTTATTTCCAAACAGCCTAGTTTCAGTGCAACATCTTGATCCACCTGGTCAGCTATTTTTTGCATATAATCACTTTTCACCTGGAGAAAAAAACAACAACATTGTAACGCCATTTTTTGATTGTGCAGGGGTTGCATTAATATTACGTATCAACCCAGTCTATCAAATTAAATCAAATGCAACTGGACTTCCCTATTTTGAACCATTTGCTTCTCCTGTGAGGAGCTTTCTTGATGCTTCAATGAAAAGAAAAAAAAAGTCCAGTTGCTTTTGATATAATGTTTAGATTACCATGTAAATCAGTGGTTTCTCAGCTTTTTACCCACAAACAACAGCAGCAGAGACCCTGTGTCCTCAAACTGGTTTTGGTTAATAAACATTGGTATCAGGTCAAATAAACAAAGGCATAATAACATACACTAACCTCACTTTTTTGTAAMAACTAMGGCCCCCCACTGTGGGTCCCTACCCCAACTTTGGGCACCACTAGCCGTGTTTCCATCCAATTTTAATTCAAAATTTGAGCAAATTTTTWAAATTTCGCAAAAAGCAAAGAAATGCGAATCAGACGTGTTTCCATCAACTGGCTTGAAGCGAATCAATTACGTCAGACACGTGTGTGTAGTAAACAGGCAGTAAAWGTCGCATCTCAGGAAAATGGAGAGAAGTTATCAGGARCGCGCTGCTACTATCGGGAAAGTTGTAATTATTCTGTCATATCAACTAGTTCAGGTGATGCTACATGCTGTCTGCAGACGTAGAGAAAGAAATGCAATTCTCTTCACGTTACGAGAATAACTGAGAAGACGCCRACAGCGGGAGGAGGGTCCTGCTGCCGGTCGCGGCTGCAGTCGCTCTGGTACTGGTACCGTTCAGACAGCGGGAACCCCTGATCAACCATGTGAGGTAAATGTTCGCTACGTCAGAACTTATTCGCTAAATGTCTTTCCATCTCTCATTTTGCGCATTAATGCTTTTTCGAAAAACCCCAAAACCACCTCTAGTGAGGTTTCCTCTTTTTTTTGCGAATTAGAGGAAGTTTTTTCCAAATCATGCCATTTCCATTCACGTTTTCTGATGCGATACTTCAAAATGTGCATTTAAAAACGTTGATGGAAACAGCTACAGTTTTAATTGGCTGACTAGTTGTTCCAGAAAACCAATAAACTGCGGATAAAACTGAAAACAGCTCTGCTTGTTTTACATGATAGACGGCTTTGTTTTCTCACCTGGTGATAGAGGTAGTTGAGAGAAGGTTTGTCTTCAGAGAAATGGCTGAGATAACCTTTAGGAAAGTACCGTACTCGCAGCTCATACCTGAGGATGACATTGTGAGAGTGTGGTGAAGTGTTTGACTGAAAAGCACTGRCAGGTGAGGGCTAACTCTGCATCCTGCTCTTGTTTTGCTGCGTCACTTTAAAAGGGTGGCCGTCTGCCAACAGGAGGTGATGAAACTGAGTCTTAAAGCTAAACGATGYGACCCTTGCTACTTGCTATATTATATCTGGAGGCACAGTGAAAGGCTACGCAGTGATTAGCTGCTAAGTAAATCATTTTAAAAGTGATAAACTTGTAACATAATAAAGCCTAATGGAACTCCTAGAATTACACTGACCCACAGATGGATGAATGTCTACAGCAGCTTATTTGTTCAGGAGTGACACATTACAGAGACTACAGAGGAAAGAAGTGGGTCAGGAGATGCTGCGTGCCAGTAGTTAGGTAACAAAGGAAATCAAAGCCAAAGACTAAATGAATAAAACATTCTGATTCATTATGAACGAACTGAAATAAGAAGCAAAGATTGTGATTGAGGGGGGAGAACAACACAATTTGAAAAKAARATAAAAAAGTGACACAATTGAGAGMGAATGAACAGGACAGACTGAGAGAAAACATGCATAAGAGCAAAAACTGAGTGAGACATAGTGACTCCATCCCCTGGGTGACTGCTGCTGTTCTAACAATAGCTTGACAGCAGCAGTAACTCCTGTGGGCTTGCAGCTCTGCTGCCCTCTGAGGCACACAGCCTGCAACAACTGGCAGATGATCTCTGCTCTATCTTAGTGCTTCCTGTTGAATTCATTACAATTTTAATGACTTTGAGCTCAAAACAAAGAACTGTTATTTATATCAACTAAGGTATGGACAAAAATCAAAACAGTTTGAATGTAGACTGAAGATGAAATGGAACATTAAGTAAAAACAAAGACTGTATTTACAGTGGTTAAAAAGTAAACAGGATGTGGCACAGTTTACAAATAAAGTTAACTAATAAAGTATATTTTAAAAACTATTCATGCAAGTAGGTCACTTGTAAATTGTCATTTTTGCTAGCAAACATAAGCTAAAAGAGTATTTTCAGCTTTTGTTTGGTTTAATAAAATTAAAGGTGTCACACTCTGTCTAGCCACTTTGTTAGAATGTACAACTTAAAATGTGCCAATTAGAGGAAATAAAAGAGAACATTCAAAAGAAAGATGACTCACTTCATGCATTTCTGCAATCATAGAACAAAACTTACTTTGTCATGTACTGTGATTTAGCAAAGARCCCACCTTTTAATATATTTTATAAGTGCTGGCAAACCTTACAGTAATATAAAAACAACACGAGAAATCTTACCTAACATTTGTAACCAACCAGCATGTGTCAAAAATAAATTGTCAGATATTTTAACTTTTGTCTACATCACTCTAATACATCCTAAATGTAACCATCATATTGTGTAGGAATTCCTATTTTTGATCTCATTAAAACTCCTGTGCTAACCTTTATTTCTTGCTGTTAAACTCGTGGAACATCAGCTGCTCTGTCTTAATGCCAGGGTTCCTACAGCTTAAGGAAAGTTAAATTTAAGACTTTTTAAGACCTCTTTAATGCCATTTGAAATTCAATTTAAGACCAACTTCGCAATAAAAATGTGTAAAAAAAAAACAGTTAGTGACAATTTTAGCCGAATGTTTATTTTTACACAAAACAACTAGTTGCAAGAGGTATTCAGTAAATTACTTAAAAATATAAATAAATGTTACCAATTATTTTAATA
>NW_013952579.1:61670-64227 GCF_001266775.1 Austrofundulus limnaeus | reverse complement strand
AAAAAACACATTGTGACTTAGACTAGCAACCAAATATAAATTTATATTATCTTTCACAGATGTCAACATCTAGACCTGATCTTACTGTTTAGTTTAAATGTCTGATAAAATGACAGTCTTAAATTTTTACCTCCACTCTTCTTGGGGGTGCTGTTTCTCATATCGCTCTCTCACATGAGACACGCCCAGGTCAGGATGTAACCARTGGAGAGCATCGGAGTGCAAATGGGTCAGACGGAGCCCCAAAGACGACACGCAGCGTAATTTGTGGATTTCTGCTATCTTCTGGATAACACCCTGGTAAAACATTTGAATAAAACAATTTAAATAATGCTAAAAAATAAAAGATGCTGAGGATTTGAAAGGTAAGAATGTGCTCCCATCATACCCGGACATCTGTAGCATCTCCRTGTCTGATATTACTCGCCCAGGTGCTCGGTTCACTGTTTGTCTCAAAGTAATGGAAGATCTTAAGAACTCGATCCATGGATGCTGGAGCCCGCTCCAGACCTCCTGCAGAACCACTTGTGCCGGGACCACAAGGCAACCCTGGTCGGGATTTAACCCCGCAACCGCCCGATGCTGAGTGATTGAGGCTGGGCTCCAGATAGGAAGACGATGCCATGCCTGACTCAGATGGTCCTGCTGGGGCTAACTGGCCGTCATATTCTGAAATTAAGGAAAAACAACTTGATTTTACAAAAACCTCAATTCAAGCAATCTCTAATAAACTACACTTTTAATAACATAAGCATTATTTGGTGATAACGGTACAGACTCTTTACTGTATAAAGTCAACAGTCACTCACACAGGCTCTCAATCACAACCAAAAGATGCAACAATCAATATCACATAAAAAAACTGATGGCTAACAAATTCAAACATAGTGGAGATAATAAAGCTCCATAAATCAATAACAATCTTCATAACACTGACCCAAGGTCTTTTATAGAGGATCTAATGGATTCCAGGAAGTCCACAATATATTTCTTAGGATTTCTAATAAACTGATCTGCCAGAACAGAAAGATGACTGATTGTTAAAGATAATGAGACGACTCATCTTATTTCAACAGAAACTGCAATCCATCATTTGTGTGGCGCCCAGCTGAACATTTTTACAGATATGTCATGCCCCCATGATAACAGCACTTCACTATAGAGGCAGCCACCCCCTCCTCTCAGCGCTGGCATTTGTCTACATCTGATACCCATCGGTCCCTCGCCTCAAATGTATGCACCTATATTTACTCTGCCTGCTGTAGCAAACACGAGTGTTGCTTCACATTTACTGTCACTCAAACATGAAGTGCAGCGGATACTCATGAATGCAAACGACTGTAATTAATCAGAAAAAATAAACGTTCTTCTCTCTCGGACTCGATGTGCTTTTAAAGCCATGAATCCAGAACCCCCTTTTTTCAACTGTAGGCACCATCTCATCCTTTTGTGAGACACACTGAACAGCCTGATGCTTCCTGCATCATCCTGCCCCTTCCTGGACATCCCAGCTGGGTCTGTTGAGTCATCATTGCTGCAGGAACTGATTTCAGCTGACTCTGACATTGGAACATTGTGTTAAAGCAAGAAACGCAGAAAAACTCAAAAATCTACTTGGCCTAAATGAAAACCAGGAATTTGTATTTTCAGCATAATTGTTTATTACATTTTTAATAGCATACTTATTTTTTTAAACTGATAAACAAAGAGACAATAAGTGCACCTCACAAACATCTAATCTCCTGTAGCAAAGCAAAGTGACAACACTAACCAAACTGAAGGAGGCAAAATAACTATTTTTATTAATAAATGTAACAAAATCCACATGTTTTAAAGCAGACATATGGACAATAATCCAGGGTAGGCTTGAAAGATAGTAAATAATTTAGGCGTGTTCGTTTACCTTAATATGTGTTCATAACCAGTTGAATGTTAGAAAGTGAAAAGAGTTATACAACCACACAGAGCGCTCGTTCTGAAGGCAATTTATTCTCTGTCTGCATTCAGAACCCCTTTTTCCAGGAAGTCAAATCACTATAACATCGTCTTAAAGGCTCGACTCTGCCTATTTATTGCATCATCATACGGGCCAGCCTACAGCTGAAAGTCAGGCCCTCATACTAATGAAAATCAACGGTTCAATTAAGTGTTGAATATGTGTTCAGGCATGTATCTAACTAAAAACCTCCTGAGTCTGTCAAACCCTCATCAAGAGCCCCCCAGAACCCAGTCTGTCCATAAAATCATTAGTTCAAGAAGAAATAACCACATTATACAAAGACAATACTGTTCACCTRAGAAAAAAACTATACTATGTGAAGTGTCTTTAAAATCAGTGGAAAAAACAAACCCAAACAAATTCCTTCAGGCTGATTAAACATTTTAATWGCTTGACTATCAGATGCCTCCTAAAGAAAGACGGTGTCATACATGACTTGTCATGTGTGGTTTTCTGCTAGCCTGGTAAAAACCAGACCCTTGTCCTTCATTTTGCTTCGTACGAAGGTCTGGACTTGCGGCTATAGAGAAGCGATTTTTCCTGGAGGCGTGGCCTCTG
>NW_013952579.1:50981-61564 GCF_001266775.1 Austrofundulus limnaeus | reverse complement strand
GTGTGTGTGTGTGTGTGTGTGTCACTGTGAAGGAGGCTAAGCTAAGAAGCTAACCGGAAATCACGTGTGCTGTAAACAACCCTACTGAGAGGAGAAAAGTACCGAGATGAACGAGACGACTGTAAATGAGAGCTGCTGCTTCGTCAGACAATTTTATTTTAATTTGGAAGCCTTATCAACAAGGACTGGCTTCATTCACTTCCTCTACTGTCGTATGCTAAAATAACTAGCAGACACTGCGCAGAAAATCAACATCGTTCACAACTCTGCCTTCTGTTTGCTGATTGGTCCCGGTAAAATAAACTACAAGCAGACACTGCGCAGAAAATCGACGTTCTGTTCTCTGATTGGTTCGGCTAAAAATCTGCCAGCGAAATCCTTGTCTATGGGAGAAATCCCAGACGGAGCAGTGAAGGGAAACTAGAATTGAGCGGAGCTGCGAAGGAAGGCAAGGGCCAGGCTAGTTTTCTGCACAATGACAGCAAAACATAACAAAGTATAAAGGCACAGATGTGTCTGAAGTCTTGACTCAGCCTCTTTAAAAAATGCAGCACTAAAAGTGTTTATTTACAACTGACAACAAATTACTTTTCTTGTCAACTGAGACATGAATGAATTTTTCTTTTTCCTGGAGTTTTATAAAGACATGTCTGAGTTAGAAAGTGTTCTGCTATATTTTTCTTCAAAGTATCATGTCATGCTTGGTATGACTGACCTCTTCTGTTATTCTTATTACATAACTTGATCCTTATTTTACATGACTGTGTGCTTTTTTAACACAGAGCTGTGGTTGTTGGGTTTTGGTGCTAGAAAACTGTTTTTGACCCGTCTTTGATCTATTTTGTGCCTGATGTGTCATCTGTGACAGTAACCAAACTTTCCAGTAACCAAATAAAAAAATTTATTAAAAAGCAAATATGTAAACATTAATTCTAAAAATAACAAAAATAAGAAATAAATTGAAAAAATACATTTTGGATTAGCAGATGAGATTTATAATGTAGCTGTAACACAAAAATCAATATCATGACTGCAGGCCTAGCAGACACTCAAGGCAACAGATCAAAGTAGATTAGGTTATAAATGCACTTTTTAGTGCTACTATGATCTTCAAATGTATGATACTAATAGGTGAYAGTTGCTCAGTAAAGCAGTAGTTATCACGGTTGCTTCATGACAAGAAAATTCTGGTTTTAACTAATAGAGATAGAAACAACCTCCCTGCATCCATGAATAAGATGAGGAAGGTACAGAAAACGGATCGATAACACAGCTATAATGTAAGTTTCTGATCAATGAATGATTTATTTAAAATCTTTAATAATTACATTTTCTGCTACAGTTGTTGCCTGTTTAATAAAACCCATCATTACAAACAAAAGGTTAAATGCACATTATTATATCACACGGTGCACATCCAGAAATATTAGCAGCTTTTTGCAGAGCAGGCATTGAAAAATCCCCCCTACGTTACGCTGCTTGGATTTTTCACACTAAGCCATAAGAAGATTTGCTCTGTGTGTTTGGTAGCTTTAGTGAGCACACTTTTCTTTTCGAGGCTCTCTGAGTTATTCTTTGTGAGCCATGTATTTGATGTTTCGCTTTTAGAAACCCCACTAAAACTATGCATTTAAAATGAAGGAACAAAGTAGTTGCTAACCTAACCTTGTTCTGTTGCCTTACCCTCTTTTTTCCTTCTGGGATCAATAAAGTATTTTTGAATTTGAATTGAATTGCTATAATCATTATTTGCGAGATGCATGAGACTGAAAAGAAAAGTCAAATATGCAAGTTTGTAAAAACATTATCACATGAAAAATAACGAGGTAAGTATCGCACATGTAACCAGAATCTTAATTCTACGTTCAGTTTTACTAAATCAAATAGTTTAATAGTTGTAGTAAAGTAGGAATGCTAATTTTCAATGCATAAAGCCATTGTATGTTCAAAAGACTGTTACATAATGCCTCTAGGAAATGTATAAAGCCGACTACAAAACTGGATAAAACCCTGTTTTTTTTTCTTTTTTGCATATGGATAATCAAACTGTTGGTAATTTCTACTTGTTATGTAATAGATTATGTTGTAGAAAAGTCTATTCAAATTTCAATTTAAGTGGGAGAGTTTATCTAATAGTGGACGTTTGTTGTTCGTTTAATATTGTGTCCAGCATTCTACGTTTTGACTTTTATTCTGCTTACATGGGATATCTGTGCATCAGAAAAAGTAATGAAAATAAAAAAACACTAAATATTCTGAGTTTTCTGACTGCAAAACCATCTGAACCAATTTCTGTTTAAACTAAATGAACTAAATCTGTACACACGTGCCCCAGCACGCTCACAAGGACAAAAATCAAATCAAATAGGCCATGCAGGCAGCTGGCAGACCCATCAGCTTCTTTCTCAGTGGGGCTCCACTAAATGACAGACCGCCTGTTAAAGCCCAGCAGGCGGAGGATGAGTGCTGCTCCACACCAGCAGCAGAGGGATGCCTTATCTCCTCGTCTTAAAGCCTATCTGGGTTACTGGTGTAAGCCCAGTCCGGAAAGAATCCTGCACTTTTTCTGTATCTTCTTACATTCTTCTTTTTATTCTGTTCAAGTGCAACCAATTTCCAGCACGTTTCTTTTTTCATCCATTCAGCTTTCCTCTAGAGATCTTCTCCTTTCTCCTCCTGACTGGCTTCTCTCGTATCTATGGACCTTTTAGATCTGTTTTTTCCATTTTCATTTGATCCTATATTGTCCTATTCAACCCCCACACTTCCTTCCTGCCTCTCATCTTTCTGCTATCCGCAAACAATTCCCCCTACCCACCTCCTCCTCCTCTAATCATCCTAGTCTCTTCCAAGACTTCTCCACATATATGTCTATAAACGTGTGAATAAGGGTTTAGAACTGTGTGTGCAAGAGCATAACCATGAACTTCTGTTGTGAGGAAATGAAATTATACAACCACATCATTTGAAGGGGAAAAGGGCCCAAATATTGAAATCCTGACATGAATGAATGATGAAATATTTTTAAATTGGGGTAAATGTGTTGATTCTATATAACAGAGCATAAAACCACATGAACAAATGATACCATCACTACTCAAAACAACCCAGCAACCAAATATGGTACAAGGTAGGGTTGGGTGGCATTGTCAAAAAAAATTATCACAATTAATTGTGCCATTTAGCAGATCACAATAAATATGGTTATCAAAAGATGACAATTACCACTTGCATGGTCCGAACTGTCTAGCTTTCCTCATATTCTGGTTTATGTTGGTGTTTCAGGTGATGAAGTTCAAGTTCACAGGGTTAGGGTTAGCATTAGCTGCTCTGCGCTGCCTTACACCATTGCGCTCACGTCGGTCTTAGAGTGTGTGTTGAAAAAATATGTCATCGTCGCATGGCACTAACTGCAAAGTGACAAATAACAATTGTTGACACTTTTTATTACAATTAATTACACACAATATTATTGTGCCCAACCCTAGTGCTGAGACAATAAAAAAACAACGTTTGCTCTCCTGACTGACAGCTGGTCACGCACCTCTTCAGTGCAACTTTTGAAAATATCAACTGACCTCAGTCGTCATAAATATGAAGAGCTAATAAACGGAGATGATAAAATGTAAGTGTCGTGGAATGTCAAAGTCTTTAAACACTCCAGAGATGAAATTCTGTTTTCTGACTCTTTTTCACAATTGTGATTGCAAACCAATCAAGTGCAGTTAATCGGCCTTAGGAGGGCGGGGCAGGAGAATGATGATTGACAGCAGGAACAATATTCGTATTTATTAAAAGTGTGTGCAGCTTTTTTAAAATAAAAATATTTTATAATAAGTTGCATTACTTGAATCTTATATATTTCTCACTTAAATTAAAATAACTAAAATGTCTAGTCATAAAACCAATTTCAGATACCTGAAATGTAATTTTGGGGAAGTCGATTACGTGTAAAAATGGCCTGCCATACATGTGAGCTTCTGCACGGTGCTGAAAAAGACCTGCTGTTGATACTGCTGGACTGAAACAACTTTCACCCTGTAGCCATAAGCCCCTTCTTTGTGGTCAGTTCTGCTCAGGTGTGCGTGGGGGGGGTGTGTGTGGGTGTGTGTGTTTATGTGTGTGTGTTCCTCACTGTGGGCACATTGTCAGCACACAGCTTATTAGGCCGTTGTGGTCTTATCACCCAGCAGTTGGCCTTTTTATTTATTCATTCATTTATTTATTTATTTATTTATTTATTTATTTGTTGCGACACTGTTTGTGAGTGCGTGTGTAACCGTGGGCGGCCAGTTTGTCCAAAATGGAGACACATTTGGCCGACGCTACATCGATGGGAACCGCTTAAAGCACACATGTGGAGAACGGGTTCTGTCTCTGCTCCCCATCCCATCCAGAAGTAACGGAGCGTTCATCGGCACAAGGGTGCAGATTTTATATGGAGGGTGGGCCGTTCTAGGGGGTGGGTGGGCCGCCATCCTTGTTCAATGGTAGTGGATACACTGAAGTGCAACCATTATTGCAAACAACATCATTTTAATTAGGATAACACGTTATATATGTACAATATACGCACTGATTTAAAAAAGAAGACAAAAAATAAACATAGTTTTTTTATTCTTTGTGTATTTGTGATTGGCAAAAATCTGTTAAAGATAATATTTAATAGTTCTTAATTTAATTTCATATTTAAAGCTTTAGAATTTTTCTAAACAAAAACTGGTTAATATTTTAGGTACCATCATGGCCAATTTATCTTTGTGTAGAGAGATAAGTGTTTCCTTCTTTCAAATTTCATACGTAGTACTTTTTTATAATTCAGTGACAATAAAGATWTCTACTGTTTATGTTTATTGTATATTAAAATTAAATTAAACGCAAGTGATAGTTCTAGAGTGAGCAAGTTGTGAATCAATTTACCAGTAGGTAATAAACAGTAGGAGTCACTACATCAAAAATACACAGCAGGAATGGAACTATAGGAATTGTACATTTGTCATACACAAACATAGCTACTTTTCAGCTGATCTGATTCATTTTAAAGCCATTTTTAAGGTTTACATAATCGCTGCAGTTTGGTTCAATTGTCCAAATATCTGAAGTAAAACCTGCTTATTGCGCTTCACACATAGCAAGTTACACAACATGGGATGTGCAAAACTGTCTGAAACAACAAAACACCCCTCATGCATGTCACACACACACACACACACACACACACACACACACACACACACACACACNCACACACACACACACACACACACACACACACACACACACACACAAACAAAAAAAAGATGGGAGTTGCATCAAATTTGGCACAAGTTGCCATTATTGCAGCCCAAAATGACAAGCATACACTTTGCACTGATTGTGACTGTTTTGCATACATACTTGGTAGGGGGTGTTGTGCATAGATGCAGGCCCCTTTGCTCCAGCAGAGAGGGATGCAGCCACTGTTCTCCATCTTTTCTGGATGGGGAAGAGTTCCAGGTTGGACCACAGGGCCCAGCCAAAACTGCTGGGCCCCAAAAATAGCATAGAGCCAAAAACTAGRAACACTTCTTACTGTGCCTTTTCACAACCGTACAAAAAACTCCTGGAAGAATAAATCTGGATGAGCAAAAATGTTCCCAAAAAGTTGGAAAATGATGGCTGCCGTACAAGACACTGGATTGCAATATGGCACAGGTTTATCCATTGTATTCTATCAGAAGTTCCAGGATTGTAGCTAACTTTAAGAAAACAAATGAAGTCAGTAGGAAAACTTAAATGGCGTGAAATAGTAGTCCAGAATCTGGTGACACAGAATGTGCAGGAAAAACCGTTTGTTTCTGCCTGTGGCGTTGGAGTCACTGCAGCTTCCAGCTGACACAAAAAAATTAAAACATGTTTACCTTTGAGTAAGAATCACATAAAAGATCTCATTTTCACAGAAGTCAGAAAGCTCAATTTATTCAGCTCAAATTTGAAGGAAAATCCTTTGGTAACCAAATAAAAAAAAGATATTAGGACTTTCCCGTGGTCCTCTTCGGCTCAACGAGATGTTTCATGACTTGAAGTAACTTGTAGCAAATAATCCATTAAAAGTTTGTCATGGCTTTTAAAACACATATTCCATTCTGTAATGTGATACGTAAAGATTTTCTGTCAGGTACTTTCCTTTTTTTAGCTCCTTCACCTCAGGGAGTCAAGAGTCTCAGAGGATAGAGATAATTTGCTGGAAGGATGCTCCAGTAGGGTGGAGGTTTTCTGATCAGATACTATAGTTGTCTCCTGCAGCTGATAGATTTCCCATTAGAACGTCCTGTGGTCTTAAAAATCCTCAAATTCGGGTCATCGGCACAAWGTTAACGGTCTAAATTTATGGATGGACTCTCTTTTACACGGCTATAAATGTTAGTTAACTGAGCTTGGCATTGACAAATCTCCAGGTTATAAAGTGACACTGACAAGTTTCCTTGGATAAGCAATATCAACAATGTATAGTCCAAATGAGATGGGGAAACAAATTACAGAAAGCAGAAAAAGAAACAAGAATGTAGGGCAGAGATGGGCGCAGAGAAATGGAGCATAGTGAAGCAGGGGGAGAAAAAAGTGGCCAACGCAGGAGAGAAAAGGGTCAAGAGGAATGACGATAKAGATAAACGAGGAGGTATAAGACAAGGAGCTGAAAAATAACTAAATTACCTGAAGAGAAAGATCAAAAACACGGATTGCAAAGAGACAGATGAGGTAATGAAGTAAACAGGATGAAGACAGGAAGCAAAGAAACCCCAGGGAGAAGCTGAGCCAGGCATCCTCCAGAGCTTTCTCTTATTTCTCAGAGCCTGCAGGAAGCAGACGGGTCAAAGCAGGTATCTGATGTTGGTCAGGGACAAAATGGGGCACAGACCTGACAGAGGAGGTGGAAAACAAAAAAAAAATACGGCAACAGCAAATAAAGCTGACGCAAATCCATACAGGATAAAAGTCGGAACACAACAGCCCCCCAAAAAAAAGATGCAGGTTTGATGCAGTAGATCCCTTTTAAAGTCAGTCAGCTGTGTGTTCATAAGTACGGTTTCAAAAGGCTTTCCTCTGTAGCATCGCAAGAGAAGCAAAATCGTAACATCGTTTCATATATTTCACACACACGAACCGCAGCAAAACAAAAACACTGCATTTATCCAGCAAAATCCTCGAGGAGTCAAAAGGAGCACATAGATGTCGAAACTATGTGGGTAAGGCAGGAAGAAGGGAGTCGGTGCGCATGTTAGGAAGGTAAGCACCTCGGTGTGTGAGAGAAATCTAAATGGGAAATCTGGTGAGTGCGTGTGTGTCAGCAAAAAAGTCCTGTGTGTCCAGGCTGTAGAAAAGCTGCTCGGATCTCTAACAAGCAAAACCATCGAGGGCGGGCAGTGATGGTGTGTGTGCGTGTGTGTGTGTGTGTGTGTGTGCAGGGTGAAAAAGAAAGGCGGAGGCGGCGGAGGAGGAGAAAGAACGAAGGAGAGAAATGCCTTAATTGAGACCGGATCAAGTGCAGCTGATTGGACTTTGCTGAGGACTGCTCTCTTCATCGTCGCTCTTTTAAACTSCCACTCGTGGGACCACACGCTCACCAGGTTTTACCAGGATCAGTGCTGAGCTGCTGAAAACACTTCACTCTTTGATGCCTCTCAATACTTTCCTCTCCACATCCATCCCGTCCGTCTCTAACTGTCCTCGCTCTGTTTCCTCCCCTCAAAACATACTTCATCAGCTAATCCTGCATGCCAAGCCTGCACAGGCAGGGACGTACTCTGACAACAAATCCCTCAGAAGTGGCCGAGCACAAGATGACTGTCACCTAGGCCTGTTGTGACAAGCAATAAATCAATTAAATATAGGRCTGCAACAACTAATCGATAAAATAAAAGCGTAGGCAACAAATTTCATTATCGATTTGTTGTGTCGCGCGATTTATGCGTCCCTCGCCATGTCGCGGAGCCGTTTACGTCACACGCAGAGCGTTGTCAATGATGGCTGACCTAAATAAAGTTTAGGAAGAAAAGAAAACTACCTGTAAAGATCCACCCTCTCTGAGACCCTCCAGTGAAAAATAGAGACTTTGAATTTTAAATCAGTTTTTAAATTGTGTTCTTAGGCCAAGTAGATTCGAAGATAGGATAAAAAGTATATACCACATTTATTTTTTTTAAAAAGACGGTCTGATTTGATGCGAGCCGCATCGCGAGGAGGAAACGCGTGGGGGGGGGGGGCGGACCTAAATCCACCATTTGTTTCCTCCTCCTCCTCCTCCTCRGGCAAAAAGTATTATTAATTAGTATTATTAATTAACTTCAGATTAATTCATTAATCGATAACTTGCATCCTTAATTTATGAAGGAATGAAATTAATTTATATCTACTCATATTCATGTAACTAAGCGTTTTAATGATTTGGTCGATTAATCGAAAAAATAATTGACAGATTAATAGATTATTAAAATAATTGTTAGTTGCAGCCCTAACTAATTATAAATAAAAATGAGGTTGATAATTTTCATTTGCATGCTTGTTTGTTTGTTTCCTTCATGTCTCCCTATTTTCTACCTCTTTGCGTAGGGAGAATTGAACTTTCACGTTAAGTATTTGCCAGCTGCATGGTCTCATAACCTCTGCAGCATGAGAGTCACATGAACAGGCATTTAGCCAGAAGAACATCTCTGGTTTTCTTATGGCAATGCCTTCGGACACCATTAGGTCCTAACCTGCCAAAGTAAGTTAATTTCGCAAACTTCATAAGCACTTTTACGGGTGACCACAATTTTTTCATGAAGCCAGAGGAAGACTAGGGTTGGGCAATATTGGCAAATAAATKAATCACGATTAATTGGKGTATTTAGCCGATAACGATTAATTTGATGATTAATCCCCCTGGAGTCCCTGGACACCCTTATGTCCTGGTCACATGACCAATTTAGTGGGAAAGATTTGCTCTTCATTAAAATCTGCTCCAAAGTTCCAAATTGTGTCAAAATTACAGACTTCAAGCTATACAGTATATCAAATTCTAAATTGTGTTGATAGCTAAATAAATTACACAACTTTCTTTTTAATGTTTGTCATTTTTGAAGCGTAGAGGAGCGGACTCTGCCTGGTGGCGTTAATCGTATTAATCGTCAAGTTCCAAAAAAAATAACCAATTAATGTTTGTCTGACGATTAATTGCACACGA
Organism: Austrofundulus limnaeus; assembly: GCF_001266775.1. NCBI lineage: Eukaryota > Metazoa > Chordata > Actinopteri > Cyprinodontiformes > Rivulidae > Austrofundulus > Austrofundulus limnaeus. The sequence goes on along the minus strand of NW_013952579.1, from coordinate 52,362 downwards.
TGCCATTATGCCCAACCCTATGGAAGACACATACAGAATAAGCTGCACCGACTTGGATRTATTACAAAACTAATGAGCCAGCTTTGGAGGGAAAAAAATGGAGGGGGCTCACAATTTTTTGCAATCTACATCAATGAGGATCTCTCTGGCGTGCTTAACGCCACACATACTCAGCCAAAGATGCCCATCCTCAGAACCCTTACCACCTCTTAAGAGAGCCGTACTAAGAGCATCTTGGTTCGGCAGCTGAAAGGTAACTGATAGGAGGACTCAGCAACGTGTGGGGAGAGTAGATGGGAGAGTCATCCATCCATTATTAACGAGAGATGCAAAAGAAGCCCGCAGCCTGTGCTGTTTCATCTCTTTACATAAGAAAATATCACCGTCAAATTAAGAACTATGGTGCAACAACTTCATTCCTCTGACAAAAAGGCTGCTAAATTACAGAGAAACTGTTTAATTCTTTTAATCATATACTGTACATGAAGAACTAAATTAAGAAGTTTCACCTCGYTTAAAGTTTCAATCGGGTAACTACCRGTATATCTGYAGCATCACATCACTGGRAAGATGTCAAGAATGTTKTTKTTTTTTTTTTAGGAATGATGTGTTCCCAGCTCCAAATATCCTGATCGAAGATGTGCTGTAGGACCACTGGTTACCTAGCAACAACCTAAAAGAACAATCTGAGCTAAGGGCCATAAGAGAGGCTTATCTACAACTCCTAAATTAATGCAGAACCTCGATCCACTTCAGGCCAGAGTGAGACCAGCTCTCATTTAGAACAGCACAAAAATGTAATATTCTTTGATGAAACAAAACAAGGAGACTCTAATAGCTTTAGAGCATATTAGAGTATAATATTAGGTACTAAAATGAGCATATTGCTGTCCAAACACTGTCCAAACATACTCAGAATACACAAATCAAATCACAGCTTGGGACAAAATGTATGCATAATTAAAGTAAAAACAAAGGCAAAAGAAATCACATTGAAATGTGTACTCACCAGCATAGTAAGATATTCTGGAAATATCTGGAAGAGAAGACAAGAAAAAATATTTGACTTTCTGGGTGTAAAACRCCAAAACTTACACAGTGAATAATTCATAGCAAAGGCTTACGGTTAAATTAAGCTGAAACATCAAGGATGTAACAGTTTGCATTCAGACACAGYGGTGGAATTACTGCTCTAACGACTAAAATATGAGAAGAACGTGGTTTTACTGATTGTTCAATAAATTGAGCCTTTTTACAATTATTTTCCACAATTCATCAAGAATTTTAATATTCACGTGGCACGAATACAAGGGTTGAGAGCAACTGTGTCTTTCTGTGTCTCCTGATAAGAAAAATAAGAACTGTTCAACTGTGGAGAGCC
>NW_013952579.1:45772-50360 GCF_001266775.1 Austrofundulus limnaeus | reverse complement strand
TGCTAAAACTGTATTATAATTTTATTGATTTTGTTTTATTTCACAGGGACATTTATTTATTTGAAGGAATATTTATTACTTTATTAATCACATTATTTATTTATTTAATTTTGAATGAAAGGGCTCTCCATATTCAACAACAGAAAAAGATGAACAAACTAAAGAGGAAATTAAATTTAATCAAATGACACATAGCAAAACCAGGATGTGATCATTTACAGTCCAACTGTGAGCCTGAATTAATAAGATGCTACATTGACAGTCAGTTTCTAATCCCATTAAAGCACAKCCACTTGTTTAAATGTCAGCCAGCGTTGACCAACCAGGCTGTGCAGCGGCTCGAATGAATGAAAGGTTTATTACATGTGCTGTGTCTCAGATAGGGCAGAGTAAACCTGCTGCGTCACACTGCCATAACTTTACACAGACTTCCTCCTCTAACCACTCCTTTAATTCCATCTTTGCACTCTTATTTAAAACAGGACACCAACATGAGCAGCACGATGAAATGTCCTACACTCTGAAGCTATGCTGACTTCCTGTTACTAAGCAACAGCCAGTAAGCAGGACCGTAGTAATAAGGATGCCAAGGCTTCGTCTTATAATACTTGTGGGACAAAAAGAACGTGTCCCAGATCTTTGAAGCATTTGACTAGTGTACACTTTACAGTTTATGTTCAAAGGACGTCTTTTTTTCTCCCCTAAATGTTTTGCAGAAAATATCTTCTTTTTATTTTGTTTACAAAGCAGGGTTTGCATAAGAGAGTTATGGTTAATTAATCACAGAAAGGACCTAAAAGAACTGAAGACTGATGGAACATCACAATATCGGTGCAAGTACAATATATTTTTTATAATTAGTATTCAAGATGACCTCTTTTTTGAGGGGAGGGTACAGAAAAACCACTGAACTAAAATATGACCAACTGAAGTAAATAAGATAAGTAAATCTGCCTCTCAGGCTTGTACTTACACATTGCTTTACAGGTGATTACACTGATGTACCCACCAACTGTGAAACCAAGTAAATCTGAACTCATCAGTGCAAAAGAGCTTTTTAAACTGCTCAAGAGTCCGATCATTACACTCAGAAGCAAAGKGAAGCCTCAATAAAATAAAAGCCCACTTCATAAAAGACACTCAGCAGTTTAGGCTCAGCAGTTTTTTCATTGTGTGTTTGATGAAATACTATTACTTTAGCCAAGTTTACTAGGGCTACACAATATATCGAAAATTTATCGTCATCGTAATAACAGCCTGTGCAATGTGCATATCGCAAAAAACAAACTGCATAAACTGCAATAAATTGTCTCAAAGGTTTTTATTTATGGGGTTTGTCACTCAGACAAAATATCTCACCAATCAAATGGAGCTCTTTGTGTTTTTGACCAATTGGATGGATCTCTTCATAATAAAAAAATAATGCTGGAAAGGAAAGGATTTTTTTTTTCATAAAATTGATTCATAAAAATGAATCAATCAATCAGTTTTGGTAGAACAGTAAGCTATGTCTTTAAGACAAATTCAGTTTGATACTTGATGACTTTTGGTCACAAAAGGATTTGTGTGGACATTTTTATTTATTTTGAAGTTCTATTCTGTTGCCGAAACCCACAGATAGTTACAGTTTGATGTACAATGACAAAATAGCTGATGCTAAATAAAAAGACACATATTTGGTTATAAAATGGATACTATTCTTTTTGTTTTTTTCAAAAAAACTCTCAAGTAATTGTAATCATAAACTTAAAATCTATAATTATTAATTGAGAGGAAACCGTAAACAACAAGATGACAAAATAGTTTTGTCAGAATCTTTAGTCAAGCTAAGCATGTTCTTACATCAGTCATCAAAGTATTTTGATATTTAGTTGCACAGCATGGGTATTTCAACATTACTGGTAGAGAAAATCATAGAAAGGGAGAAAATTATTTAAATACCTGGAATAGTGAGGAATTGTTAGAAATTCAGTGTTCTACTATTCGTGTTTTTTGTTGTTTTGTTACCAAATGYTCCAAGTGATTACTCTTGATTTTTCTTTCTTACATATCATCTATGAATATTTTTGTTACTTTCTATCCCTTATCCTGGTTTCAGCTGAACTCTTTAACTGAATTCCAATTTTATCCATCTCTATAGATCTTCTTTATGCAAAATAACATTTTTCTTGTTAACAGGATGCAACTATTTCGAGAATAACTGCAGATCCACAGCTTAATGGAGGTAGAATCATATCAAGGCAGTGCTTTTCTCAGTGGACACTTCTCACCTTTAAGCTTAATTAAATCCAGAGGTGTGTATGTTTTAGGAGTGTGTGTTCAACTCAATTTATCAAGGCAGGATAACTTGCTTGGTGAAAAACATCTTTATGAAAACTGGAAATATCAATCTTGTTTCTCCCTTGTTTTCTTCATTTTTTTAACTCCTTAAAAAAAACACAATTTACCTAGTTTTCAGGAGTGCTCAGTAAGCGTTTTGCCATGTCACAATTCCTTGTAATCACACAATCCAATTTGTTCCTGGCAGTATTTTGTTCAAATTGCTAAGTGCATGTAGGTGTTATGACACAAACCCTAGAMCTATTTCCTGTTTCCTTCATGCTGAGTTTCATATTGTCAATAATTAATAATATATTCAACATTAAGATATGGTATTTTGAAAAAGAAATAGCAGCACATTTGTGTCAAGAAGCCCAGTAGATAAAGCTTGTGTTCAGTTGTTTTTCATGTTATGTGTAGCCTTTTAAAGCTTTATTGACCTTGMAAACAGCTCCCAAATCCACTTTTTACTCAATACTCAAATGGCTCCTATAACAAAAAAGGGCAACTAAAATTTACAATACATGCAAATTTTGCCTTAGAGAATTATTTTTCACTTTTAAATAAGCAACTTGACAGTTTTCTTGTTGTTAGGGGGGGCGGGGAAGCGTTTTTAGACCCTCAAATTTACAACAATGTCCCAAAACCCCTAAACGGGTACTGTAACGTCTGTAACTATGACTGCCAAAAACATTTTCACTTCTATGATCAYTGCACAGCGTCTCTCCCTCCCACTCTTTAACATCCCACTTCATGCTTTCAGCTTTTTTTCCTCTTCTACTTAAAAAAAAGGTTAAAAAAAATTTAAAACGAGAAACTATCGCCTGTGGCTACCAAACAAAGAGGCTACGCAAGTTGACTCCACGCTGAAGGCATTGCACAACTCMGATCTCATCCACAAAACAAAAACAGCCTCTGCAGCTCTCTACAACAATCAACTTGTCAAAGCACCGTGCAATTAAAAGACGGAGGTAAAGCCACTTCAGTGACAACAGCACAAAGTCGCCACGGCAGCACTTTAATCAGTAGCTGTCACTTCTGGAAGGAGGAGCTGCAGAAACCCTGTGGTAGATCTAGAGCTACTGAGGAAGTATGGAAAGAAAAGACACRGTCAACTTTAATAAACATCAGTGCCCCTCTCACAATTTGTATTTTTCATGTTAGGCAAAAAAATATGACCTGTGCAGAACTAGTGCAAGGAAATGACGCAAAGATTGTATATAGTTCTCACACCTCCTTCCTGTCAGCAGTGCAGCCCATTATCACTCACCGTCATCAGTTTTTACTCCTGTCAAACGCACAATACTACACAATTCCATTTATTTAAACAAATGTCATTTTCAGAATGAAAACAAYGCTGTAAAACTGACCTAAGCAAGGTTCAAGTTAAAGTTGTTTACATGRTTTAAAACACGTTTGTTTTAACATTGCTCATGCAGATAAAAAAAGATAATTAAATAATGAAATTCAAGTTTTATATTAGTTCATGATCTGCTCCAAACTTCTTTAACTTCACTGACGTTAATACTCAGTGACATTTGTTCAAATAATTGATGCTGTTTACTGCAAATATCTCAGAGGATGGGGCGTCATAATCATATCTTTCTTCTTTAGAGTAAATGATTTATTTCTTCCCAGATAATYAGTCTATTATTTTCAAATCTTATTATCTTTCTGAATTATGATTTGGTTTTTTAGAACTTATAAAAAAGCAGCCTTTACAAATTATTGGACGGCTCTATCTCTGTGTGTTGAGCACAACATTAGGGTTAAAAACTTATATGTTAGGAAATTGTCAGTATAATAGAAAATATTAATAAGTGAATTTAACTCTCTTTCTGGGAATATTTCTGGGGKAAAGTGTTTTGCAAAGAGAGGCCTTGCTGTTCTGTAGTCATAGCAGAGTTACAGTACCCTCTCTCTATATAATGTTTTACATATACAGCAGATCCTGTTCTCAGTGCAATGACACACGTCTAACATACAAAAAGGTATCTTTAGTGATTTAGCTTGACAAACTCTAAAATATTCATTTTAAATTAGGTTTCTTGTGTTGACAYTTTAATGGCTCATCTCTTGAAGCTTAGTTGCTTTTTTATTCAGGAGTTTGTTTCTGTAAAGTAGTTAGAGATACGAAACACATCCCCTGAAATCTATCAAGTACAAAAACTGGACTGAGATCACCAGAAAAAAAAAATCAGCTACTGAAGATCCTACCTAGAAATTTATAGCTTAAGACATTGGGCCTCATGCAAGAACCGTTCGTACG
>NW_013952579.1:42550-44917 GCF_001266775.1 Austrofundulus limnaeus | reverse complement strand
GACATGTTCGTACGAACCCTTTATACGAACCAAAGTAAGAGAAATTTAGGATAAGAATACGAACATGYTCTTGCATGAGGCCCATTGTGACTTAAAACTTTTGCACAACATTGAATTTCAGTTCACCTCACTTGCAAGTATGAAAACAAGCACAGTTTTGTTTATGTTTAAGTCAAAGTAGCAATCTTATCTTACTACCTGACATTGAGAGCTGACCACGTATGGAATTAAACAAAACACGGAGCTCCACATGCAAATAAGGGCCGATTGACGATGGAGAGCAGGTGCTGACCTTCAGCTACACTTTCACTGCGATATGACAAACACTGCATGACAAACCCAGCTAAACAGAGTTCTTCTTATTACATTGCACATATTTTCATTATACTAATTTATTTAATTTCAATTTCACGGACACTGCAGCTCCAGAACGAGACCTGTCAAGTGCCTTTTTGTCCATTTGTGCCCATGGGTATAAAGTGTGAAGAACACGTCACAAACCACCAGGTATTTTAGCTACAGTTATTAGTTCAACAGCAGAAAACATAGCCCCAGGCACAGGATGGGTGTTTACGGCAGAACCGTGCTGGAATTTAGTACGGCACAATAAAGCAACCACATATGAGGCAAGACATGAAACGACAGAACTTCGACGGGATTATAAGGTATGATTTTGTCTCCTGTAAAGATCGGGCGTGAGTTATTTCCTACAACTGCAGACACAAACACACATTTGGATTTTTCCTACTGGAACGTCAGATCAAATCATGAGGGTTAGTTTTTGTACACAGAAATTACTTTTTGTGGCAAAGTTAGAACCAATTTACAGGGTCTGATTGTATTCCACAGTATTCTGTATAGGATACACTTATTGCTTCAAAATGAGAACATGATGATCCTCTCGAGGAGGCACAAATGCAATCAAAAGTTCGAGCTTAAACACAATCAACTGATAAAACCGTATTTAGAGTTAAAATGACTCCAGTGAATGAGCTGGTTTTTCAAGTACAGTTGTTAATCTTGTGTCTGTCATTATTGCAGGAAGCAGTGACCATGAAGTGTGACGGTGCTTTTTAATGAACACTGTTGCAGTGATAAAGGCAGCACTGATTGTTAAATCCCATCTGCGGGTCAGCGCTAATTTAAAAATGATCAGAGTGCTCTGTTAACAGGAAAACACACGTTTAACACTCATGGAGGAAAAGCTAGCAACCAGGATCCAAAACGATCATTTCAGCCAAGAGACGAGCACATTTGTGCCGCTTAACTAATCTGTCAAATCTGCAGTCAGAAGAACATGCCGGGCTTATCAAAAGAAAGCAGAACGAGCTGTCAACGGATCAGATGCTCATGTGCCGTTTGTTTGTTTCCACTCTCTACCTGTCTGTGAGGGTTTCACATGCAACTGCTTGCACGGCGGCGAGAAACAAATTCCTTTCCAGCCTTCAAGCCTGCCAGACCCTTTCTACCTGCCGAGCTGAGAGCAGCCGTACACGAGTCGAATGCAGGCTCATCACTGAGGCGCCACTGCACACCTACATACCTCCATTGGTGCAGCCCAGAAAATCCCAGAACTGCATGTTAGGAATCGGCAAACAGAGGTTCACACACCTCTGCTAAAATCCCAAACGTCCGTTTGCGTTCCTCTCCTGCTTCTCCACTTCCTCGTTGCACTGTACGCTGACACATATAAGGGAGGGAAAACACCCGCCTACTGATTGTTTGGAACTGACACACCTGGGGGCTGAGTTTCATCTCCAAACCTCTGCRTCCTCCTCCACATCTACTACACTCCTACTACTGCCCGTCTTATATCGTCACCTTTTCACAGCTGAATAAAGGGAGCTATGAGAATCTGCACAAGCTCCTCACTGTGGCCAGTAAAGGAGAAAAAGTGAGAATGTTTTCAATTCAATTTCTTGTGAAAAAAAAACAACAAAAACAACAACAATACCACAAAAATCAGGTTAAAATAGTCAATGGTTTGATGAGCTGTGTGCGAAATGTCAGGTGCAAATAGACCAGTCAAAGCTGAACCCTTGTTCTGTTTTTCTGCCATTCGATTTTGCCTAGTGGCTGAGAACCTGCCATAATTTTGATTATGGCAATTAATCGTAAACTGCAAAGGAAACAATCTTAAAGGGATCCCTGATTAGTTGTAACATTAAACTTTATTTGATAAACATATATTTTAACTGTAAAATAAAGACTGTAAAAAACTAGGATGTTTAGTTTTGTACATTTTTAAAAATATATGTTAACATGGGCGGAGCCATTTTATTTACACGCAAAGCATTCTGGGTAAATGATGACGTGGATAGGTCCTCGGTGTGAGCGAACTATATCCACCCTGAAGGTTAATCTTGG
>NW_013952579.1:40392-41894 GCF_001266775.1 Austrofundulus limnaeus | reverse complement strand
TCCTACTGTATTTTTGCCATCTTTATTTTACAGTTAAAATATGTATTTATTAAATAAAGTCTAATGTTACAACTAATCATGGATCCCATATTACATAAAGAAGGAGTCAGACTTTTTGGTTGAAGAAATAATAATAAAAAAACAAACAAAAAAACTGCCCTGGGAGGCTACCCTTATTGGATGTGTAATCTGACAAACATTAACTAGTTTCAATAACATTTACAAAGAAATGTTTTCCTGTGTTCCTCTATGGGAAAACAGACAATGAAATTTCTTGGCAATTTTTCTATTTTAGGAAGAAACCATTGTAGACGCCCGAAATTCAACTGTAAACAGTAAAATATGATGCCAATGGATCTAATACATAATTGTTTGTTTCTTTGTTTATTCTCACATTAAAATAAATCATGTCCATTATATCCTGTCTTCCTTCATCAGCTGAAAAGTATACATACGGAGATACAGTAAAATGATGGATAATAGTTACACACAGGGAAGAAATATAATGAAAAGGAGAACAAGAAAAAGGGGAAACAATTTTTTTCAGAAACATGACAGAGCAGCAGCTTCCCAAATTCTTGAAAAAAATAAATAAATCTCAACCACAAAGATGCTGGACATCAATCTGAATATCTTTCACATTCCTGCACCACATATGCATTTCTGTTTAATCCAGCTATGGCAGAATTACATCTTTAACCCAATATTGTTCTATTTTAGTTCATTTATAACAGAGATAAATGGGAATTATTGTTATTAACGAGGTCCGAAAGCAAATCATAAACTTGAAACCCTCAGGTTTAGAAAGAACTACCCCTTTATTTATACCCAACGCCCCTGAGTCCCAGCCCTGACGGCTCTGTGCTCAACAACAACCAGATGTTTCTCCTAAATGTTGCTGTTGTGTTTGAGACAAGTCCTCCTGGCTTGTTTGGACCTTTGCACCTTTGGCAGAAACACAGAGGGGTGGATTCGGCCACTGCAGCACTGTCTGTATGTTAGGAATACAAATGACTTCGTGATACCAAAATGACGACTAATTTAAGAAATAATATCCCACAGCAGTCTTCATAAATCCTACAACCCGCTCCTAAAAACACACCCACGCTTGTAGCATTGACCCCATTGTCTCTGTTTGTTACCCCCGCTTTAATGCTAAGCTAGCTCGGCTAACACTCCGCTCCCCCTCAACAGGGACCATTACTCACCCGCTACACCCCTCAAAGTCCCGCCGCTCCTCGTCTCACAAACCGCTCACCTTGTCCGGCCCGCAGAATATTACATTTATAGCTACTTAATATCAAAACCGGCGCGGTGACAGGGCTCCTCTCCCGGTCTGATTCCGTCCACAACAGCGCCGTGCCCGGTGGTTGGTGTCCACTGACTGAGAGCTCCGCCGCCGCTGGAGGAGCCTGGATTCAACCAACATGGCTGCAGCTGACAGGAGGAGAGAGGGGCCCAATGTCCAACATGGTACTACTCATATATACATACATATATAT